>NC_092344.1:75407756-75707756 GCF_963676685.1 Mytilus edulis
TAAGCCCAAGAATTTAATTTTTGTTAAAATCAAACTTAGTTTAATTTTGGACCCTTTGAACCTTAATGTAGACCAATTTGAAAACTGGACCAAAAATTAAGAATCTACATACACAGTTAGATTTGGCATATCAAAGAACCCACTTATTCAATTTTTGCATGATGAAATCAAACAAAGTTTAATTTTGGACCCCCATTTGGACCAACTTGAAAACTAGGCCAATAATTAAAAATCTAAGTACATTTTTAAATTCAGCATATCGAAGAACCCCAAGGATTCAATTTTTGTTAAAATCAAACTAAGTTTAATTTTGGACCCTTTGGACCTTAATGTAGACCAATTTGAAAACGGGACCAAAAATTAAGAATCTACATACATAGTTAGATTCGGCATATCAAGGAACCCCAATTATTCAATTTTTGATGAAATCACACAAAGTTCAATTTTGGACCCTTTGGGCCCCTTCTTCCTAAACTGTTAGGACTAAAACTCCCAAAATCAAACCCAACCTTCCTTTTATGGTCATAAACCTTGTGTTTAAATTTCATAGATTTCTATTTACTTATACTAAAGTTATGGTGCAAAAACCAAGAAAAATGCTTATTTGGGCCCCTTTTTGGCCCCTTATTCCTAAACTGTTTGGACCTCAACTCCCAAAATCAATCCCAATCTTTCTTTTGTGGTCATAGACCTTGTGTTTAAATTTCATTGATTTCTATTTACTTATACTAAAGTTATTGTGCGAAAACCAAGAATAATGCTTATTTTGGCCCTTTTTTGGCCCCTAATTCTTAAACTGTTGGAACCAAAACTCCCAAAATCAATCCCAACCTTTCTTTTGTGGTCATAAACCTTGTGTCAAAATTTCATAGATTTCAATTTACTTAAACTAAAGTTATAGTGCGAAAACCAAGAAAATGCTTTTTGGGCCCTTTTTGGCCCCTAATTCCTCAACTGTTGGGACCAAAACTCCAAAATCAATCCCAACCTTGCTTTTGTGGTCATAAACCTCATGTTAAAATTTTATAGATTTCTATTCACTTTTACTAAAGTTAGAGTGCGAAAACTAAAAGTATTCGGACGACGACGACGCCGACGCCGACGCCAACGTGATAGCAATATACGACGAAAAATTTTTCAAATTTTGCGGTCGTATAAAAACAGCAAAATTTCCTTAAAATGACTAATTCAGGGGCAGCAACCCCCCGTTGTTAATTCATCTGAAAATTTCAGGGCAGGTAGATCTTGACCTGTTAAAAAATTTAACCCATGTCAGATTTGCTCTAAATGCTTTGGTTTTTGAGTTAAAAGCCAAAAACTGCATTTTACCCCTATGTTCTATTTTTAGCCATGGCGGCCATCTTGGATGGTTGGCCGGGTCACCGGACACATTTTTAAACAAGATACCCGAATGATGATTGTGGCAAAGATTGGTTTGATTTGGCCCAGTAGTTTCAGAGGATAAGATTTTTGAAAAAGTTAACGACACCAGGACGACGGACGACAGACGACGGACACCAAGTGATGGGAAAAGCTCACTTGGCCCTTTGGGCCTGGTGAGCTAAAAATTGACTATAAAGGGCTTTAAACTCCTAAACGGGTAAACTGACCATATTGGTCGTGTTGACTCATTTGTAAATCTTACTTTGCTGAACATTATTGCTGTTTACTGTTTATCTCTATCGATAATATTCAAGATAACAACCAAAAACAGCAAAATTTCCTTAAAATTACCAATTCAGAGGCAGCAACCCAACAACGGGTTGTTAGATTCATCTGAAATTTTTAGAGCAGATAGATCTTGACCTGATAAACAATTTTACCTCACATCAGATTTGCTCTAAATACTTTGGTTTTTTAATTATAAGCCAAAAAATGCATTTTACCCCTATGTTCTATTTTTAGCCATGGCAGCCATCTTGGTTGTTTGACCGGGTCACCGGACACAACTTTTAAACTAGATACCCTAATGATGATTGTGGCCAAGTTTGGTTTAATTTGGCCATGTAGTTTCAGAGGAGAAGATTTTTGTAAAAGATTACTAAGATTTATGAAAAATGGTTAAAAATTGACTATAAAGGGCAATAACTCCTAAAGGGGTCAACTGACCATTTCCGCCGTGTTGACTTATTTGTAAATCTTATTTTGCTGAACATTATTTGCTGTTTACAGTTTATCTTTATCTATAATATTATTCAAGATAATAACCAAAAACAGCAAAATTTCCTTAAAATTACCAATTCAGGGGCAGCAACCCAACAAAGGGTCGTTCGATTCATCTGAAAATTTCAGGGCAGATAGATCATGACCTGATAAACAATTTTACCCCCATGTCAGATTTGCTCTAAATACTTTGGTTTTTTAATTATAAGCCAAAAACTGCATTTTACCCCTATGTTCTATTTTTAGATGTGGTGGCCATCTTGGTTGGTTGACCAGGTCACCGGACACAATTTTTAAACTAGATACCCTAATGATGATTGTGGCCAAGTTTGGTGTTTAATTTGGCCCAGTAGTTTCAGAGGAGAAGATTTTTGTAAAAGGTAACGACGAAGGACGACGACGACGGACACAAAGTGATGAGAATAGCTCACTTGGCCCTTTGGGCCAGGTGAGCTAAAAATAAACCAGGATCCTAGAAACAAAACCATCCTTACTATGTGGTATCATTGGAAACCAGATGCTCTGCAGGGCGCAGCTATATACGACCGCAGAGGTTGAACCCTGAACAGTTGGGGCAAGTATGGACACAACATTTAAGCTGGATTCAGCTCTAAATTTGGATTGTGATTAAATAGTAGACACAGCATAGGTTTCTGACACAGAATGAATGTGGTCTAATGAACTTAAAATATTTTTTTTGCCTTTGAGCAATTCACTATGCTGTTGAATATTAATCCTCTCAAAAAAATGTTTGAAGAAATTTTCTTTTTATTTATGAAATCTGAAATGAGACAAATTTAACCCCCCCCCCCCCATTTTTTTTCACATCCCCCTTTCCCTTTTTCCAAAACTGATCTCAATTCAAATTCCTAATGGAGTTTGCAACAATAACTACTCATTTAAATACATCATAAAATATTAAAATGCAAAATAAAGTGCTTGTTATCACTGAATGGTAAAGATTGTTTTAATTTATCCGTTGGTAGTAAAAGTAAATATACATTATATATTGTATAAAACAATGATTTAAGTTGATTCAACTACTATTCTGGACAAAGAAAGATAACTCCAATTGAAAATTTCTTGCTATTGCACAATATTGTGCAATTAGATATTTCTTGCTATTGTGCAATACTGTGCAATTGAAAATATTTGCTATTGCACAATACTGTGCAATTGCAGATTTCTTGCTATTGCGCAATACTGTGCAATTGAAAATTTCTTGCTATTGCACAATACTGTGCAATTGAAGATTTCTTGCTATTGCTGAATACTGTGCAATTGAAAATTTCTTGCTATTGCACAATACTTAATATAATAATTTTGGATCCTGATTTGAACCAACTTGAAAACTGGGCCCATAATCAAAAGTCTAAGTATATGATTAGATTCAGCATATCAAAAAAGCCCAAGAATTCAATTTTTGTTAAAATCAAACTTAGTTTAATTTTGGACCCTTTGGACTTTAATGTAGACCAATTTGAAAACGGGACCAAATATTAAGAATCTACATAAACAGTTAGATTTGGCATATCAAAGAACCCCAATTATTCAATTTTTGATGAAATCAAACAAAGTTTAATTTTGGACCCCAATTTTGACCAACTTGAAAACTGGGCCAATAATCAAAAATCAATGTACATTTTTAGATTCAGCATATCAAAGAACCCCAAGGATTCAATTTTTGTTAAAATCAAACTAAGTTTAATTTTGGGCCCTTTGGACCTTAATGTAGACCAATTTGAAAACGGGACCAAAAATTAAGAATCTACATACACAGTTAGATTCGGCATTATTCATTTTTGATGAAATCAAACAAAGTTCGATTTTGGCCCCTTATTCCTATACTGTTGGGACTAAAACTCCCAAAATCAAACCCAACCTTCCTTTTATGGTCATAAACCTTGTGTTTAAATTTCATAGATTTCTATTTACTTATACTAAAGTTATGGTGCAAAAACCAAGAATAATGCTTATTTGGGCCCCTTTTTGGCCCCTAATTCCTAAACTGTTGGGACCAAAACTCCCAAAATCAATCCCAACCTTCCTTTTGTGTTCATAAACCTTGTGTTTAAATTTCATTGATTTCTATTTACTTATACTAAAGTTATTGTACGAAAACCAAGAAAAATGCTTATTTGGGCCCTTTTTGGCCCCTAATTCCTAAACTGTTGGAACCAAAACTCCTAAAATCAATTACAACCTTCCTTTTGTGGTCATAAACCTTGTGTCAAAATTTCATAGATTTCAATTTACTTAAACTAAAGTTATGGTGTGAAAACCAAGAAAATGCTTATTTGGGCCCTTTTTGGCCCCTAATTCCTAAAACGTTGGGACCAAAACTCCCAAAATCAATCCCAACCTTCCTTTTGTGGTCATAAACCTTGTGTTAAAATTTCATAGATTTCTACTCAGTTTTACTAAAGTTAGAGTGCGAAAGCCATGTTCTAATTCTAATAAAACATTGGGTTCATGTATGTCAAATTTCATTTGCAATGTAAGTTGTGTTTAGAATTAGAATGGACACTTTTGTGGGGTTTTTGGTTATGAAATTCTATCAAATTTTTAATCATGTTCAAAAAGTAAGTCTATGTGTATTATTGCACTTACAAGTTGTAAAACAGTTGTTTTTCCAGAACTTTATTGCATCATCAAATCGAAATGGCTGCCTATCAGGTGACGAAAAATTCATGCACATTCTCAGGTTGTGTTCTGCAATTGTGTAAAGTTTCATCAATATTGATCAAAACGTCAAAGGGGAGTTGCGCTTACAATACCTGTTACCACATATTGCAATATTAAACTAATTTAATTCAATTATCTCCCTTTATATATTTCGGACCAGAATTATTTTCCTTCATGCACATCCTCAGGTTGTGTACTGCAACTGTCAGACTGTGTAAAGTTTTATCATCATCTGTCCATTTGTTTAGAAGTTGTGCTTACAAGAAATATGGACAGACAGATTATAATTAGAAAGATCATATCATAGGGAACATGTGTACAAAGTTTCAAGTTGATTGGACTTCAACTTCATCAAAAACTACCTTGATAAAAAAAAATTAACCTGACGGACAAACAACGGACGCACAGACTGAAAAACATAATGCCCATAAATGGGACATAAAAAGTCCTGAATTTTCCTATTTTAACTGAAATAATTCTAACACAAAGGCTCAATATGAAGATATTTAAAACTATTATGCCTACCAATGTCAAAATGAGCAGAGCATGAAATAAAAGAATTATTTCTTAATATCATATCTTTGTAAAAAAAATCAGTGCACAGTTTATTCTAAATCATATTTATGAAATAAGTAATTTTTGAAAGCTACATGCACTTTCATGCAGAGGGAATTGAAAATTTTGGTAACTCACAACCTGGGATGTCTCTGTAAAGGAGATATGTAGATAAGCTTTGGTTCATTAAAAAGACATCATAAGCTTTAAGGGTGAATGGTATCTTTTCTATGATCCACTAATATCCAATAATAGACAAAAATAAAGGGGCAAAAATCTGTCTCCATTCCAAAACTATCGACAATAACACACGAAATAAGAAAAAAAAATAGAGGCTCTAGAGAGCCTGTGTCGCTCACCTGCATCTTCAAAAATAGCCATTTTTTTGGTAAAATTCATCATGAAAGAGCAATGACTCTATAAAGAGTTAACTGACAATTTCAGTAATGTTGACATATTTGTAGTTCTTGTCCTGCTGATCATTTTTGGTTTTGGAGAGTTTCTATCTACATTTGTTTCTTGTAAACTTTTCAAGATAATAGATAAAAACTAAAACAAATGGTAAAATATCTTTAAAGGGAAATAACTCCAATAATGAGTCGACTAAAGATTTCAGCCATGATGGCTTATTTGTAGATCTTGTCTTGCTGATAATTTTTTCTATATAAAGTTTTTATCTATCTGTTATACATGTTATAGCTTTCAAAATAATCATGATAATAGGCAAGAATGCAAAAAATTGGGAAAAATCGTCATAAAAGGGCAATTACGTATACTCCAATAAGGATTCGTCTGATGATTTCAGCCAGGTTTTACTTATTTGTAGATCTTGTCTTGATAATTTTTCTTAATAAAAATTTCTCTGTTTCTGTTAAAGTTTTTAAAATAATAGAAAAAAAAAAGAGAAAAAAAGATAAAATTTGACATTTAAGGGCTAAAACTCCTATAAGAAGTCGTCTGACAGTTTTGACTTAAATGGTCCAGGTAGATCTCAACATTCCCAACATTTTCAGATTTTCTCTTTTCAAAGCAGTTTTCAAGATAATAGACAAAACTTGCATTTTACCCTTATGTTCTATTTTTATTCATGTAGCCATGTTTGTTGACAGGCAGAGTCATTAGACATAGTTTTTAAACTAGATACCCTAATGATGATTGTGGCCAAGTTTCGTTAAATTTGGCCCAGTAATTTCAGAGGAGATGATTTCTCACACTCAATTTATTGTCAGGAAAATTAAACCAGAAAATCCTTGTTTTTGGATATTAATTCAAGACAGTTTGGGCCATAACTCCCAAAATCAACACCAACCTTCCTTTAAAGGTGTGGAACCTTATGGTACAATTCCATAGAGATCCATATATACAAATACACAAGTTATTGTCCTGAAACAAGAATGCTGGTTTTTGGCCCCTTTTTGACCCCTTATTCATAATCAGTAAGGACAATAACCCCCAAAATCCCAAAATTCCTTTTGTGGTATGGAACCTTGTGGTAAAATTTCATATAGATCCATACACTTTTACTCAAGTTATTGTCTGAAAACCAAATGTGAAGACAATGACAACTTCGCCATACCATAATACGGTTGTCAAAATTTTGCAGTCATATAATTAGTGGAAGGCTTTAAGCAGAATCATTAAATACATTTTTTTTCAGAAAATATATATACGATATTTACCCCTGTTCCATCAACAATCATACCCGGCATGTAATATTCTGAGCAATTACTAAATCTTTTTTTTTGAATTGAATGCAGATCTAATAGTAATTCGCCAGCATGTTGCCCTTTCACTTTATCAGCTAAAGTGCTTGTTCCATGTCTTTGCCGTCTTCTAGTTGGTGGGGAACTGTTGGTTGAGTCAGACTGTGATCCTGAACTCGAACTTCTCTTCATCCTTTTTGGTGGGGCAGATTGACATATTTCGTCTGTATCAGTATCTCGTTTCACCTTAAATTTAACGAAAAAGTACTTCAATCAAGACAAAAATGTGCTTCGACCGCAGAGGTCCAATCCTGAAAAGTTTGGGCAAAAAAGGACACAATATTCAAGCTTGATACAGGTCTAAATTTGGATTTTAATTAAATATTTGACACATAATAGTTTTCTGTCACAGAATAAATGTAGTCAAAGAACTTGAAGTTGGTTAAATGATTTGAATTTATTTTCAATTGAAGATTTCATGCTGTTGTGCAATACAATGTGCTGTTGCGAAATACACTGTTCTGTTGTGCAATACTTAGTATATATCTGTTTTAGACTATAGACAAAGAAATAGCAAATTAAATTGTGAGAAAAACCTAAGATTTGAAGAAAAAAAATTTGCCCCCCCCCCCCCCCAAATTTTCGTAAATCTTGAAGAAAAAAAAATTGCCCACCCCCCAATTTTTTTTACACCCATGCCTCCCCCCCCCCCCCCCACAAAAAAAAAATGTGAAGAAATTTTATTTTTGTAAAATGGTTGAACAAGCAAATCAGTATATGTGATTTAACCTGCACGGCTCTGGTGACCCTAAAAGGTCATCCCGACCATGCAGGTTAAATAACATATACCGATTTGATTGGTCACTTACTATTTTTACACATTACGTCAACAAATTTCCTGCAAAACTTCATTGTCTGCTTATCAAGAATAAAAAATGGACGTATTTTCCCCAGAGCTGTCGGACGACCATATATGTTATTGTCACAGGTCCTTTAAAAATTGGAGGACGACATGGAATTAAAAAATGTTAATATAGACGACGCTTTTGGAGATTTTCCATGTAATTTGATCAACGAGAATGCAGCAGCTGGTGATTTCATCGACAGTCAGTCAACATTTGATCTGATATTGGATATAGATTACTGGTTTTATGTACCTTCGGAAAATGGAGAGGATGTTCAAAGCATGCATGTAAGTCTTTTGGAAATAAACTGTCAGGTGGGAACGTGATAGAATATTGATGTAGGGTTCTTGCCAATCTTGAAGTGCTACGTTTGACAGCAAAAAAAGAGGGGGTGGTTGTCTTTTGTTCGCAGGTTTCTGTATTATTAAGATACTGTATAAGCAAATGTATTAATTTTAAACATTAAATTAAGAATATTGTATCAAAATATTTGTACATAAGTGTTAGTGTACGTAAAAAAGGGGGAGGGGGTTGTCCGACTTATTTTTGCAGGTTTTTACATTATTTAAAAACAATCTGTAATAAAGGAAATTTATTTTTAATTTTTATTATTTGTGGAACAAACGGTTATATTTGTTAAATTGTTCGCGTACTGAATATAGATGAAATATTTGCCACTGGACTTTATTCAAAAAACAAATGTTAAACCAATGAATTGTACTGTATAAGCAAAGAATTATTTTGAAGATGACATTAAGAATTATTGAATATTGTTACATTAATACAATTAATTGGATAGATAGTTTCATCAAAATTTTTTAATTTACATGCATGAATATATAAAATGAATTACAAGTAAGTGATATAAATAATTACATTTTATCTTTTTTATTTCAGGAAGAAAAACCGTTGGAAAAGGAACAAGATTCCAGGTTTTCAGAAATGACATCTCCAATCATTAAAAGAAAAGAATAATCTTGAAATTCTACCTAAACAGAATAATTCTGAGAATAAAGGAATCAAAACCCACAGAAAAATCTTGTGCACTGCCAAGCAATAGTTCTTTCCAAAATTGTGTTTTCAATTTTGTATCAAAGCCGTGAACTTTTGAATTGTCAAATTCAATCGTTGTCTTAATTTTTTTTGCAGTACATGGGAATGTATATACGTATGATTACTGGGTTAATTTTCTACTTTCTGGATTTTTATAGGATATTTTTCTGGATTTTAATATTGTTGTCGAAGTACGTAATAACTTTTTGATACAGGACATTTTTTTCAAGAAATAGTTTGATCATTGATTTTCACATTGTCAAGTACTGAATTTTAAGTTTATGTGTTATTTTGAAATGACATTGAATGTTGTAAAAAAAAAAATTGAGTAGACAAATTGCGTTTTTTTTTAGTCGGGTAATTACCTCCAGAACGGTGTTATTTTAATGCTTCTACATTTGTTATATTGTCTCTTATTTTGATGTTTTACCAAGTGCAGGTATGAAAGAGTATAGATACATTCATGCACTTGATAAATCTTACAAAATGGAGAATGGTAAATATCTGTAGTAGCAATGGAATCAACAGATAGAAATTACTTTTAACAAATAGGAGGGAAAATGCCTTTGCTTAAAGTACACTTGAACTGTGCAGTATAAATGAGGTAGTTAATGCACACCTGAGCTGTGCATTATCCAGATTATAGCACAGACAGATCAAAGAGATTTTGCCTATGTCATTTGTTAATTTAGAGATATCCATACAACTTTCACACAAGTTATTGTCTGAAAACTAGAAAAATGCTTGTATTTGGCCCCTTTTTGACCCCTCATTCCTGAACGGTTTTGGCAATTACCCCAAAAATCAATCCCAACCTTATAAGTTGTGGTATTGAACCTTGTGGTAAAATTCCAAAGCAATCAAAATATTTATTCACAAGTTATTGTCCGGAAACCAGAAAAATGCTTGTTTTTGGCCCTTAATTCCTAAACAATTTGGTCGATTACCCCCAAAAACAATCCCAACCTTCCTTTTCTGGTATTGAACCTTTTGATTAAGTTTCATAGTGATCCATACACTTAAAACTAAAGTTATTGTGTGGAAACCAATCTGTCAACGGACAATGCCAACATGATAGCAATAAGCAAACGCATTCTTTTTGTGGAGTATAAAAATCATTAACATCTTTGAACATAATCAAATTGTAAAACAGTCTAGATATAGTCTCATTTTTCAAATTGCACCAACCATGGCAATCAGTTTAAGAATTCTGTAAGCATTTCTATTTTCTTGAGTAGTTATTTTCATGATTTCCATGCAGAAACTTTTAGGGCAGGGGCTAAATTTGTTTTTAGATGATGAGTTCATCCTTCAAATCGATATTCAATATGATATTGTTCATCATGATTAACCCTGAATGAATATTTCAATGTTTTCGTATCATTTTTTACTGCTCATATTTTCCATCCCCTTTTTTAAAAACCTCCAGGTCTGCCAGAAAGGAGGTAGAAATAAAAATAAAAGATAACAAGAGTACATACACTTAAATGTCTCACCTGCTTGACTGATCATGGATTGAATCTATTATGTTTAAAATTTATATAAGATAATACAAAGTTTTCAGAGTCACCATAAGAAATGTTTTGATAAGCATAATAAAATTTGTTACCTCTATTACAGCAAAAGCAGTTTCAGTTTCAATATCATCAATGCCACTTTTGAAAAATCTTAGGTCTGGTTTAGATTTAACTGTAATGCCTTTGAAATTTTTCCAAACAGATTTTTCAGGCTGATAGCTAAAACATAGAAACATTCATTTCAATTTTTACAGTGAAGCCTTAAAAGTGGAAAAAAAATCTTACTGCACATTGAAGAACACTTGCAACAACTCTCTGAGGGGTCAATAGACAGCCTGTTGCAAGACATTTCTGTCCCAATCAAACATAATCTAAATTTTCTGCCTTTTATTTAAGTTGTTCAACCTTGCCAAACCTACTTATTGTAATAATTATTATTTTGTTTTTGTCCTTAATATGCATGAAATAATTGCCACTAGAGGTTAAGGAAGCAACAATCAATCAATTAAAATGAAAACTTTTAATATGGAACTTTATTTAAATATTTTCATCAGCAACAACATATCAAAATTTTAAAGCATTGGTCAAAAGGTCAATAACAATGTTAGAGTAGATTTTATTCTTTACTTCCTCCCCGACCGGGGCTGGAACCTGTACTTAACTTCTACGGCAATATAGCATTCTGAAAATTAATTTATACAGAATAACAAACCTACCACAAAGTTCTTTATAAAATTAAGAGATATTATTACATTGGTTGCAATGAATTACATTGATTTCCCAGTTAGATAAAAACCGATAATTTCACATGTGAAATAAACGTGGTTATTTCACTCTCTGACGTCATACAACAATAGGCGTTGTCAAGACGTCGATAACGTCGGATCAAAACAAATTGTCAATGTGTAGGAAAAACATATAGTTCCTTACATTTTCTACATTAATTTCATAGAAAAAAAGCCATTAGCCAATGTAATAAAAAGTATAACTAATCGTCGTATTTAAATATAAAAAATAAGACAACTTGTGACCGAACGCCGCTATGAGATATTATCTTCACAAAAATAATGAAAAAAACAATTTCTAAAATATCATCATTAATACAATGTCTTTAAAAAAATTATAAAACCTACCTTTAATTATTTTCCAAAATATCTAATTAATAATGAACAGTAAATTTCAAACTATATTTATACATAATTTCTTCTCTAAAATTAGAATTGGATGCTGTATATACATCTATTTTTAAATATGATTGAAGATTCTACTTACAATTTCTATTAATCAGGTTAATTATGCAATACAGCTCTAAATTTGGATTGTGATTAAATATTAAACATAGCATAGGTTTCTGACACAGAATGAATATGGGCTAAGAACTTAAAAATTTGAAATTGGATATTTACCCATTATGGTCCAATATCCAAAATCTAAAAACATGGTTAGATTCAGCATATCAAAGAATCCCAAGAATTAAATTTTTGATGATTTCAAACAAAGTTTAATTTTGGACACTTTGGACCCTAATGTGGACCAATTTGATTATGGGCCCCAAAATCCCAAATCTTAATACATGGTTAGATTCAGCATATGTTAACAGACGAAAACAACTGATGCCAAGTGATGAGGAAAGCTGACTTGGTTTTTCGGCCATATGTTTCATGTCATTTCAGTTCCTTTAATGAACATATAATAAAGAGCAAAAATACTATTTTTTTCGTTTTCTGTTAGGTCTATGTAAAATAATTTTGCAAGAATGCATACTCATGTCACTAGCAATGGCCTAGATCAGTGCTCCAGATAAGCTGCCTATTTGCGTTATTACACACAAAAAAACAATCAAAAACCGAATCCATTTGTCAACTTCAGCGTTCAAAAACCTACTTTTGTTAAAGTCATATGAAACGAGTGAGTGGTGAAAAATAATGTTTTTCCAATTCTTGAACCAATGCATGTATATATCACAAAATAAGTCCTCTGTGCACGATTTTATCATTATTTACGCAAATATATCGTATAATCGTCAATTTTTTTTCTCTCTGTCTGTTATGATTTAACAAATATGGCTGCCCATTAAATGCCCTGTTTTGAAGCCGAAGTTTACCGATTGTCACCTTATAGTAAATAAATAACAAAAAGCATGGGTATTGAGCACGTGCTTAACATGTACAATCAGATAATTGTTTATTTTAATGACAGATTCATGCGTATTGCGATCACCGGATTTTTACGAGGAGGGTTACGTTCAGGTCACTATGCATACGGAAAATATGTCGGCGAATTGCTTCCTGGAAGCAAGCAATTAAAAATAAGTAAACTTCTTCTAAATGTGGACAAATTAAAGAATTTTCCTCAGAAAAAAGTATATGTACAAAAGTTTTATAATGAAAACTATCCATTTAGTTATAAAAAACAGATGCATATTTTTTTTTAATTTGAGGTTTCATATGACTTTAAAGAAAAATAAAGTAAATAGCTGATCTTGGTCTTTGTTTGATTTTTTAAATGGCCTTGCTTTTGCTCAAATCTTTGTATCCCTAGTAAACAAATGAGACCAGTTTATAAAATTTTCTTTTCCAGAATGCAAGATGATAGTTTAAAAAGAAAGAAATCACCTTTGTTTAGTGCCTAAGTGGTATAGCCTATTGAAATATCTTACAACAGACAGACATTCTGAAGCACAGAGCTAAGAAAGACATACATGTATTATTGATCCCTAGAAGAAAAGGCAACAACTTGGTTATTTTAGTGAGCAACATTATAGACGTCTTCATTGACAGTGTCATTTCTTCTTCCCACAGCCCTGATGAAAATATGGCTAAATTAAAACAAAGATACATTGTATATATACAAATTGGGATAATTTTTTCTTTGCATGCTTTATGCTGTTTAATGGATTTTACAATACATGTCTGTTTCAAGAGTGAACATTGTCCTCAATGATAGAAAATGTATGTAATCTATATTATTCTATAAAATTAATTTCAGTAATAAAGTACAACAATTCAATTTAAGCCTCTTTTTTTCTTACTGCAATAGCCAGAGATTAATATAGAAAACTAAACATGCTAAATTGCATTTGCACTTACTTAGTTATTAATAAACACATTTCAGCAAATCTGCCCACTAGTTCTGTGTAAAATCCTTCAGGTATCTTGTTATTAAACCATTCAGTTTCTTGCACTTTGTCAACATACTTTAACATATATTTTACAAACACTGCTACATTATGCAAATATCTATAACTGAAAAAAAACAAAAATAAAAGAACCTCCATAAGCATATGAATGCATGTAAAATCCAATCATTACCTTGAAGCCTCATATATAGCGCTATTTTGTGAAGCCTCATATATATATATTATTCTTTATAATTTTAAGAATTCAATTTAAAACCGGATGGACTTAATACTATGTATTCATGAACAAAATGAAATTTTTACAAAAAGAAAAAGTGTGGCAGACAAAAACGCCATAAAGGCTATTGTAATGTCATGTTACCAAGTGATGTAATTGTTGTTTTTATGTTGAAATTTATTCCAATAAAGAAGGCCGTAATGGCCGAAACTTATGGAAATATGTGTTATAGTTTTTATTATATATATTGAATGTGTGTATTTCTGTTATGAGTATCATCTTACACATACATTATTACATTATAAGATGTAGAATTCAACACAGGCAGATTCTTTCTCACAAATTTTTGAGAAAAAAAATTAACAAGGGTGTGCAAGCTAAAATGTCTGAAATGTCTGCTTTACCATGTTTACTGATCAATTCATGTTGAAAGTCTTTAAGATTAAGTTTTAGCTAGTACTACAGGTTAAAAATATTCTTAAAATTATCTATCATCTAACATGTCTACTAAAACATTTATATGCATGTTAAATGAGGTCAAGATAAAACAAAACGTGTCTAATGGACATGTACAATCATTCCATATATCACTGTATATACTAGTCATGCTAGTACATATCAACATGAGTAAACATTTTAATGACAAATCATTAACAAGAGTGTATCATGGTGTACAAGCTGAAACATGATTGAACATGTTGAATTATGTTGAAAGTCTTTAAAAGGGTTACTGTACACACACATTTCAGTCGACGTTTTTACAATCCAACAAAATTACAAAAAGAAGCATTCAATTCTTAAATAAACACAAACAAGTAAACAGCTTGTGTTGATTTTGCTATTTCCACTGGTTCATTGGGGCAGCCCCAAAATGAAATAAAATTATACTTTATATTCTTTTTTATACATGTAGCATTATTATACACAAATCAAGGGTCCGTTAACGGTCATATTTGTCCGATAATTGAAGCTCTAAGACCGAAATGGCAAATTGGGATTTAAGGCCATTAAAATGATTCAACTTCAATCTATTGTATACAACAAATCATTCTTTATCATTTTTAAGTCAACAGGTAGGAAATTTCACAAATTTTGAACTGTAAACTGTCGAACTCGTTTAAAGTAAAATGAAAAGCTCCGACTTGTGACAAGTTGTGTCAGTTTCATGATTGAATTTGATTGCTAGAAAAACATTTTGGCATTCAATTCACGCCACTTGAAAATGACCGAAATTGTGTCAAAAAAATTCTGAAACCTTGACACAAATGTTTATTTCTTTATGTCAATTAGTCCTACAGTACTCATATGTCTTTGATTGAAGCATAAACAATAGCCAATGATTCCACTTCATATGATGGGCATAAGAGACAATCTAGAAATTTTGTCCTTTTACTCTCGACCTCTATATGCTTTCACAGGTGGAAGTTGTTAAATACATCTGATCTGTAGTGTATTGATCACATAAACTTTATATCATCAAAGATCCATGAAAATGAGGTCAAGGTAAGATTTATTAACCCTGCCAGACAGACATATAAACTTCACATAACTCCATACACCTAATAATGTCGACCTATTGTTTTTAGTATCTGAGATACTGACCTAACGGCAAAAAGTTATCAATGTGGACAAAATGAGCCATGAGAATAAGGTTAAGTCAGATGAACCAAAGATTGCATAGAACAAAAGCATGAATAGGGTGGCAATGCTTTTGTTGTCAAATGGGACCAAGATAAGGGCATTCTTAGTAGGCTTTCATAATTAAAAGTTTTATTCTTTGACAATTGGTTAATCAAAATCATAGATTATATTTGGTAGCAATATTTTTTTTCCTTTGGAACGAAATATATATCATTGGTTGAGGACCTTTCATCATGTTCATACGTTATTTCTGCAAAGTTTCGTTAAAATTGATCCCTTAATTTCATACATGTCATCAAAAAAGATGAAAATATGAAAGTTTATCGATGATGGCGGCCCAAGTAATGGCAAAAATAAAACTGCACACAGACAACATGGACAGCACAATTTAAACTAAGTAAAAAAAATTAACTGAAATCCTTACATTGGCCTGTCTTTCAAATTAGATGTATTCTGTGGTGAAACTTTATTCAGAATGGTTTGAAGCATTGGCTTTGCTTTTGTTTTACTACGATATTTATAAATGTACATAGAACCATTAAATGTAAGAATGCTCTCTAAATCAGTCATGTACTCTTTTTGATAGGTTGTCAATTCTGTTTTTATCCCTCCTTGTTGAAGTACATATTCTCCACTGTATTCCATTCCTTCCCCAGTGTAGAAAATGTGCAGGTATTTTTCAACCATTTGAATTGTCCAATTTGATACCGAGTCATATAAATGTGGCAATTTTTGATAAGGATGTCCACCATTCTGGTGATGTGATGTCTGATTATCTGACAAAACATTTTCCTCAGATCTAGATGGTTTGGATGATGTTTGTAAAATTTCTGATTCTGATGCCATACTTCTGTAAAAATAAGACAAGTTAACTGCTGAACATGAAGTTAATTAATCATGATCATTCAATGAAAAAAAAATATTTCAAGTTAATACATGAATGTAAACAGAATGACAGAAAAGACTTGTAAGATATATCATGTATTATATAGGATTGAATGCTAATTATAAAATATCATGAATTACCATG
This sequence comes from Mytilus edulis, assembly GCF_963676685.1. NCBI lineage: Eukaryota > Metazoa > Mollusca > Bivalvia > Mytilida > Mytilidae > Mytilus > Mytilus edulis. The sequence continues at coordinate 75,424,365 of NC_092344.1, forward strand.
TTGTCAGATTACCTTTGATGATAATGATATTTGTTAAATGTTGATATAAACTAGAGTGCACATGCTTTTATGTCTTAAAAAGCAGATATATATAAGTGTATTAAATGCTGACAGTTTTTGTGATAAAGGTCATACCACATGTACATGATTTATGGAGAATCTTCATGTTGATAAATTTTAAAGGATCAATGTAAATCATATCAGGTTAGATGACTTTGGTAAGTCAAATATATTCACCTTACAGCATTACATTGATCCTAGACAAAACACCTTTACACTGAATCTATAGCATGTATAGTATGGACAATCATAATCCACCTTTTACTTATACACATACTGTACATGTATATTGTAGTTATAGAGAAAAATGACCTTTGCTCTAAAATTACATGAAGATCATCAGGGTTCTCACTATAAGGTGAATCCATGAGTCCTGGACTCATGAAAATCTGTCTGGATTCATCATTTTCAAAACTGGTGAGTCCAAAGATGCATGATCAATGTTCATGATGTTGTAAAATGTTGTATCAACTGAGCACAAATTTCACCATTTTAGGGACGACATCAAAAGATTGATGTAGGATAAAAAACTTAAATCAAATAGTTTGGGGGTGGGGGTCAACATTGCTGCAAGTTTTGTTAATCTAAAATCGATTTTACATATATCCATATAGGTAAATCAATTTTTCCCAAATTAAGTTAAGAAGAGGGGTGGGGGTTTAGCGCAAAAACTATGTGAATTAAGTTTTTTATCCTACATTGAACTTTTGATGTCGTCCCTTATGACAAAAGTTTCAACATAATGTAAACTTGATGTCATTTATTTGCTATGTTTTGTCAAGGGGACTGAAATAATAAATGACATAGCAATAATATTTCATCTTCTCACCGTTGGACTTGCCATGGTTAAAAATGTGCTTCGCCGAGCACAGCTGGATACGACTGCAGAGGTCCAATCCTGAACAATTTGGGCAAAAATGGACACAATATGCAAGCTTGATACAGGTCTGAATTTGGATTTTAATTAAATATTTGACACATTATAGGTTTCTGTCACAGAATAAATGTAGTCAAAATACGTGAAATTGATTAAATGATATGAATTTATTTTCAATTGAAGATTTCATGCTGTTGTGCTATACACTCTTTGATGTTGCACAATACAATGTGCTGTTGCTCAATGTACTTGATTTGTCAAAAGTTGGTGAAACGGAGAAATGAATACGCAGAAATGTTGAATTGTTCATGTTTGTTATATTTATTATACATATATGTTGAATTGTTCATGTTTGTTATACTTATGACATATGTTGAATTGTTTATGTTTGTTATACTTATGACATTTGTTGAATTGTTGTTTTAAATTCCTGCATCTGCACAGAATTTTTCTTCCTTTTTCCGGTCTCGTTTGTATGAAACTTTGAGTAAAATATATATTTATCTAGTATAAAATGGGAAGGAACGCAATACCAATTTCATTTTTAATAATTTCTTGATATGAAAAAACGTTTTAATATACCTGATGATAGCGTTCCTTTGTTTACATAGTATATGACGTCATAACTTAAATAACGTCACAACTAAAATCCCTAACAACAGAACCAAAATCGGAAATGTGATTTTAACCGACATATATTTCGTATTCCCGAAAATTATAATATCTGGGAACAATACACCTTATCGCTATTTGTCCACCATTACTGGATATCTGACGCCACAATGGAAAAGTGATTGTTGTATGCGTCAAAAGTTCAAGCGGCCAGGTCAGCCGGGAATACCGATAGAATCCGGGTCCGTTCGCGCCCATTCATGTTCGCACCTACTCATGTTCGCCCCCTTTCACTTTCGCACCCTACATGTTCGCACCCAATTTTAATTGTGGTTTTGTGTTTAATAACTATAGCTTTGTAATCAAGTTTTGGCAAGTGTATTTTTATATTTGTTGTCATTGTCTCAAAATAAAGTGAGACAGAATTTTTTTTTGTGCTGAATAAATCTTAATCATGTTTTGGATAGTGTATTGCTATAACTTTGTTTCATTGACTTGTTTCAAAATAAAATGAGATTCTGAGTACGTTTATTTTGTGTTGAATAACTCTTAATCATGTTTTGGTTAGTGTATTGCTATAACTTTGTTTCATTGACTTGTTTCAAAATAAAGTGAGATTCTGACTACGTTTTGTTTTGGTGTGTTGAATAAATGAATAAATTTTATCATGTTTTGGTTTAGTCCGAGATTACTCTGACGTCCAACGGCTGTTTTGCCGGACAAGCTGGGGCCGTGGGACGTCAGAGCTCGTCCCATATCAAAAAGTGGATGTTTGCCCACCCAAAATAGATGCGCTGCTTCGTCGCTTCTGCTGCCGACTGACGGCCTTGGAATTATATAAATCGGGCATAAATCTGTTCATTTTTCATTTATCTCTTCATTTATGTAAGTTTCACCTACAATGTACCTGCCAACCTTTATTTTCTCATCATTAGACAGTTTTCACAGTGACCCATCGATTTCGGCATTTTGACTTTCACTTTCAAATGGAAGTCATGTTACGAGAGAGTTCGTGGTCTCGAGACTCAAAATATGCAAATATTTATATTTTTTCACCTCCTTTATACATGTTATACATTGTTATAGGAGATCGATGATTAACATTTAGTAGCCAACCATGATTTTTCACCTCCTTTACAGGAGATACATGTAGGTATGAAGGCATTTAGTTCCGACCACGTTACAATCAGAAGCTCTCGGACATTTAGATAACTTGCATCGTAAATGAACGAGGTGTTACATTATGGTCATCTGCATAAATCATCACTGTTTTCTCGTGGTCACGTGATAATCTTTGAAAATGAAAGGCAAAATGCCGAAATCGATGGGTCACTGTGAAAACTGTCTAATGATGAGAAAATAAAGGTTGGCAGGTAGGTGAAACTTACATATATGAGGGGGGATAGGACATGTAGGAGGGGTCCTGATCCCGAAATCCCAAACTTAAAAAAACGAATTCCCGAGGTCCCGAATTTAAATAAAGTAAATCCCGATGTCCCGAAATCCGAAAAAAACGATTCCCGGATCCCGAAAGGATCAATCCCGAAATCCCGAGCTTAAAAACACCCGATCCCGGAGTCCCGATAAAGGTCCTATCCCCCCTCATATAAGAAGAGATAAATGAAAAATGAACAGATTGATGCCCGATTTATATAATTCCAAGGCCGTCAGTCGGCAGCAGAAGCGACGAAGCAGCACATCTATTTTGGGTGGGCAAATATCCACTTTTTGATATGGGACGAGCTCTGACATCCCAAGGCCCCAGCTTGTCTGGCAAAACAGCCGTTGGACGTCAGAGTAATCTCGGACTAGTTTTGGTTATAATAGTGTATTGCTTTATTTTATTGTTTCAGATCAAAGGGACCAAGCTGTTAAAAACAATAATCTTCTGTGTTTTTCATTTAAAATCTTTAATGTTTTACTTACACCAAAACGCCCCACCAAAACAACAATCATGATTTTCCAATTATTTAACTGGAATTTGAATTAAAATTGGGCTCGAACGTGTAGAGTACGAACGGACCTTGGGTGCGAACGTGTAGGGTGCGAAAGTGTATTGGGCGCGAACGAACCTGATACCAAGGTGTATTATTATCTCCCATTGGTTTGCCATACCTACCTATGTCTATGATGAAAATTATTCCGTGTTCGAATCCTATCTTTCTTTATGTTTCTTTGTTTTGGTTGACCATGTGCAAAGCTAGGTAAAGCTAGAGACTATCAGAACGGGGTCCTGCCTCACTGATTGCCAACGCTTACATTTAGATTGGTGCATGCCATCAGGGGAAATCATAGAGATGCCATGTGAAATGATTTGAGAGGTGATGGTTGATTTACAAGGGCGATAACTGTGTTAAGCATTGTACAAAGTAATATACGGAATAAAATGACGGACATATATTCCGAATCAATATTGGTGTCATACCACCAATTAAAAGCCCCTATCTGTTCAACCAAATTTTACAATTTTCACAGCTTTCTAAATATTTTACCTTAAGTTTAACTTCATAGAAACCAGGTATATCCTGAATCGTACATGTATCAGCTTTCTACATGCCAATTTCCAACAGGTGTTTAAAATCATATAAAAAAGAAAAGGTGTTCCGAATAGATCTAGAGGTACCACTAAAAATAACCCCTGGTTTTCTGGAAATCTTAAACTTTTATTCTTCTTCTTCTTTAAGGTCAACAAGGCTTCAATACTGAAGAATACATGTTGTTGCGCATGCGTGATTGACAAAAATTTATACAAAATTTATAAAAATGTTTTATAATAATTGGAGTGTTTGTATTTACAGATTGTGATTAAAAATATATGTACATGTTTTGTTTGAAATTGTTTATTTGAAGCTAGAGAGAACAGCTGGTGTTAGCTGATCTCTAAAGCTGTCAACAGTGGTGGTTTCAATTACAGTTTGTGGTAGTAAATTCCATTGAATAATTGTTCGCGGGAAGCAGTATGACCATTTGTATGTGTCCTTGGAAGTTTGGGTGTGTCTGTATGTCTGAGTATGATTTTGTCTTGTTCTGCTGTCTGTTTGTTCAAGAATATGCGATGGAATGGCAACAAGACAATGTATTACTTTATAAAATAAAATAAGTCTGGTTTTTAAGCGTCTCTCAGATAGTGGTGGCCATTTCAACTGATTTAGCATGTTTGTGACACTGCTCGTGTAATCGTAGTTGTTGTGTACATAACGAGCAGTACGTCTCTGTACCTTTTCTAATTGTATCTGTTGTTCTTTCATATGGGGGTCCCAGACACTACAACTATATTCCAGTTTCACTTTGGGTCTTACTAGTGCCTGGTATGCTCTTGATTTTGTTTCTGTGTTTGTAATTTTTAAATTTCTTTTTAGAAAACCAAGTGATCTGTTCCCATTTGATACTATGTTGTCTATGTGTTTGTTCCACTTTAGATTTGATTGTAATGTAATGCCTAAATATTTTGCTGATGTAACTGATTCGAGAATGTGATTGTGGAGGATGTAATTATGCCGGTAGTTATTTTTCTTTTGAGAGATGGAAAGGTTTGTACATTTATCAGGGTGTAATGCCATAAGCCAATCTGACTCCCATCGAGCTACTGAGTCAAGGTCGAGTTGTAGCTTATGACAATCATCTTGTGTTTTTATTTCCCTGTAAATTATGCTGTCATCAGCAAAGAGTCTAAGTTTACTGTGTTCTAGATATTCCGGTAAGTCATTTATATAGATAGGAAACAGTATTGGGCCCAATACTGTTCCTTGTGGTACACCAGATGTTACGGGTACTGAGGTGGAGGAAATGCCATTAATGACTACCGTTTGTGTTCTGTCCTGTAAAAATGCCTGAATCCAATTTAGTGTGTTATTTTCAATACCATAGAATTTGAGTTTGTAAAGGAGATGACGATGTGAGACTTTGTCGAACGCTTTAGCGAAGTCCATTATGATTAAGTCAATTTGTGTGTTGCTATTATTTGATCGTGCTAGTTCCTGAATGAAGTCTATTAATTGTGTTTCACACGACCTTGATTTTCTGAAGCCGTGCTGAAGATCGTATAATATGTGATGTTTTTCAAGGTGAGACATGATGTTACTTGTAATAATATGTTCCGTTAGCTTGCAACATATGCAGGTTAAAGATATTGGCCTGTAGTTTACGGGTTTGTATTTTTCCCCTTTTTTTGAAAGCTGGGGCTACATTAGCATGTTTCCAGTCCTTATGTGTTTCTCCAGTATCAAGTGACTTTTTAAATATCAATGTAAGAATTGGTGAGATTTGTTCCTTTAGTTCTTTAAGGACTCTGCCATTGATATTGTCCGGGCCGCAAGCTTTATGTGGATTTATGTTTGACAGTAATTTAGTAATACCTGCTTCAGTGATGTTATTTTTGGCATTTTTGGGTGGGGGCTTTTACCTTTGTCTGGGATGTTATCATCTGTTTCATCTGTAAATACTGATTGGAACTGTTGGTTTAAAATGTTCGCTTTTTCCTCAGTGTCGGTGACTAATTTGCCGTCTTTTTTCAAAGGTGCAACACCAGTGTTATCAGATCGTGTGCTTTTGATATAGCTGAACAGATTTTTTGGTTTAGCTTTTGCTGTTTCATATTGACCAGGTTCGTCTATTGGTATGTCACAGATCATTTTTTCAATAGTCAATAAGCGTAAACCTATATAATTATATTGTCTTCACAGTTTAAGTTATATACTTTAATTTATTCACTTTATCAGTCTGAAAAAGCGGTGTCTTCTGGCTATTCCTACATAGGAGATTAGTGGAAGAACAATACATGTTGTTGTTGCAAAATATGTTGTTTTAGCCATTAGTGTTTAATTTGGTCAAAGGTAAATTTGCCTGTGCATATTAAATAAGATTTATTATTTATATCTAAAAAATAAGATTTTTTTGTTTGAAAACATGCATAAAGTAATAATTTTAAGTATTTTAATACCATGCTATTTCTAGAAAAAAAACTAATTGAATGAAAAGAAAGTAAAAACATTGGAAAAATAAAAATAGAATAAAAGAAAAAGTAGTAAAATCATTTAAAAAGTCAAGACGTGGAGACAGATGTTACTGGAAATGCTCTACCCCGTAACTGCCCTGCTACTATCAACACACACAACAACATACTAAACAAAGTGGATGCTAATCACAACCATCTCTTAGACATAATGCAACTCAGAGAAGATGATGTGTTATAACGTATGTAATCTATACACATGGAAAAAAGTATTGCAACACCAAATTGAAATTGAAATTAAAAAAACACTCTTTATTCTTTTTTATATATAATTTGTTAAAATAGAACTAGTTAAACATTTTTAAAATATCACATGAGTTTGATCAAAAGTTATCGACTCGATGAGTTCTTATCTGCACATGCAGCTACTGTACTCGTAAACAGCAAAACATGTGTTTGTATCCTCATTGTTTTCAACACTTAAATAACCAAGTTTATAAAGTTATGTGATTGACACCTTGTTATGGGTCCTCCACAACTCTTAACCGCAGCAAGATGGCAGATTATCAGCATGAGAGAAGCAGGAATGTCGCTGTGACAACCGCACGTATTGTTGGTCATCACCAATTCACTATTAGTCGTTTTGAGAATACAATCATAATAAACGATGTTAAAGACTATCCGAGATCAAAAAGACCTCCTATGCCATCTGCTACGAAAAATCAAGCATAATGAAGCTTGGTCAGAAAGAAACCCATTGCATACCACACGATCCTAAAATGAGAGTGGTGGGCATACAGGAGCCTTTTAACACAAATTGTTCGAGATCGACTCATCGCTACTGGTTATCGTGCAATAAGACCATATCGGGGACCTTTGCTTACGAACAGACACACAGTTACCCTTATCCAATGTAGTGCAGATCTCGCCATAATTGGAAATTAGCATCGTGGAGGAAGATCCGTTGTTCCAATGGAATTCGGTTTATCTTCCTTGGCTCGATCGTAGCCCAGATTTGAACCATATCGAGCATATATGGGACACTTTTAGGCGTAATATGCGTGAAAGGACACCTCAGTCCAAACACGTGATGAAATAATCAATGCCCTTCATCAGAAATGGTTGCTGCTACCTTAGTAACAAATTGGTCGATTTATGGCAGGAATCAGAAGACGTAAAGTGGAGGTTAACCGTTTGAATTGAGGCTGCGCACAAAGTGCTAATTCTTTGGCGTGTAACGATCAACCATGATGTGAACAATCATCTTAAGATCAATTTTGAAATGTCTGACATTGTTAAGTTCGACTACAGTAAAAGTTGTAAAATGCAGTTTTGTGTTCAAAAAACACTTCATTTTGTTATTAAAATTATGGTTAGATAAATCATTTTTTTTCAAACATTTTGTGGAAAAGAATTTGGCCAAAGCAGTTCTTGTCGTACACACATGATAACACATACTGGCGAAACACCTTACACATGTGATGTATGTGGTAAAGCATTTGGTCACAAAAGCAATCGTAATAAACACATGAAAATCCATACTTGGAAAAATAAGATGTGATATTTTGAAAAAGAGTTGGCAGAATTAGTAATTGTCTGAGACATACAAAAACACATACTGATAAAAGAAGACCTAAAATGTGACGTATGGGTACAAGCTTTAGTTCCGACGGTTATTATCGTGAAGACATTATAACCCATACTTGTGATGAATAATTGCATGCACATTTACCTGTATCGGTAAATAATTTAGTGGAAAAAGTCACTTTTATAGGCACACGAGAATTCATGAAATTTACAAAAGTGGTGTACATGTATTGAGTGAAGGATTAAGTGACAATAGATACACGAGAAATCATGAATGTTATGATCTTTACAAGTGTGGTATGCGAAAATTCATACATGTGATCACCTTTATACAAGTATGTCCTTCCGATAACGTTCATATAACACTGGTACTCAATTTTTGTAGGAGTATGTCCTTCCGATACATTCATTGAAAACACTGATACTAAGTTTTTGTAGGAGTATGTCCTTCCGATAACGTTCATATAAAACTAGTACGAAGTTTTTGTATGAAATGTCCTTCCGATAACGTTCATATAACTCTGGTACTCAATTTTTGTGGGAGTATGTCCTTCCGATACATTCATTTAACTCTGATACTAAGTTTTTGTAGGAGTACGTCCTTCCGATAACGTTCATATAACACTGGTACTAAGTTTTTGTATTAGTATTTATACTGCACTCGTTCTATTTGAGCAGTCAAAATGCGTTGACCGTATATTTCTATGTCATATACAGTCACTGACCTGATATCACTTTTCCTCATGAATATTTAAATAGAAATTGTCGAAATTATGTTTAATTATTCATACGACCTCTTCAACCTGTTCTTGTTTTCAATGTAAACAACAATGCGTTAAACGACTCAAACTTGTTTCTTTTGCAATTTTCGGGAAAACATAATTCACTTTTTAATATTTTTTTGTTTGCAACCTATAAATCATTATGTTTTATGTTTATTGTTGATATTTTAGTCTGCAACGAATTCGTTCACCATTGATTGCGGTAATGATGTACATTTCATCGTGTTTTATATTTCTCCGTCTGTGTGATATGAGGCCTTTTTAAAGGGGGATTTTCCCCAATATTTAAATAAAAAAAATAACATTAACACAATAAACAACAATTGAAAATGTTTTTTTTTAGATTGCAGTATAAAGACAATAATAGTGCATTGACTTGACATATCAACGATATAAGGATTCGGCCAGAAACGGGGAAAATGCTCGGCACAGCCTCGCATTTCCCCGTTTCTAAGCCTCATCCTTATAGCGTTGATATGTCAAGTGCACTATTATTGTCTATGTCCTTCCGATAACGTTCTAAAAAGACTTGAACTTACTTATTCTTGGGCTAGACCTTAACAAAACGTACATATAGCACTTTTACTGCCTACTAGAAGTATATGGTAGTATCACCCCCTAAAAAGCGGTTATAAAGGCGTGCACTTTCGATTGAATTTCCAACAGGAATGTCCCCTTATGAGTTATTTACAATGCGATGTTGAGGGTCCGCCATTTTTGTTTACAATCGTAAACAATGGTCAATTTCAGAGTATCATTATATGCTAGTTACTTGGCTCTGTTGTACATACTAGAAATAAATGTTCAATATACAAAATACTAAAGTGATAGCACATAGTCATAAGTCAGAATTCTTTCTTGGTTTCATATTAAACTAATTTTTATTGAGAGCGACATTCAACACCTTCTATCTGGTTTTGTAAGTATCAACCTCGTTGAAGCGGAAATCATGCTGGGAAATGCAAGTTCGGAAATATATTATCAACTGGAAAATGTATACCCGGCGACGTCCACTCTGTGTTTTTGTTATATGTATTTCTACTTGTATCCATCTGATGAGTTGAGCCTTTTTCAACTGTTTTTTTTTTATAGTTTGTTCTTATGTTGTACTGTTACACAACTTTCTTAGCTTAACGTTATTCTTTAAAACATAATGGATGTTTGCTTAACATCCAGGGTCAAATATTTCATGCTCGTTAAAGTCGACATCATAAACGGTCGCGTTATGTGATACAGAGTACGGAAAATCTACAAAATGTGAATTTTTCGAAAAACTAAGGATTTTTCTTATCCCAGGAGTAGTTTATACCTTAGCCGTATTTGACACAACTTTTTTTGGAATTTTAGGTTCTCAATGCTCTTCAACTGCATTGTTTAACCCCGCCACATTCTTTAATGTGCCTGTCCCAAGTCAGGAGCCCGTAATTCAGTAGTTGTCGTTTGTTGATGTGATACATTTGTTTCCGTTCTTTCAATTTTTTCTGAGACTATTATCCTATTAAGTTAGTAAGTTAGTATAATAGTCCTAGATTTTTTGTACATAAATAAGACCGTTAGTTTTCTCGTTTAAATTGTTTTACATTTCATTTCGGGGTCTTTTATAGCTCGCTGGTGGTAAACAAGTTACGACCATCCGGAGATAGGAGACAACTCTAGGGATAAGTTGTTCTTTTCCGATTTTCCCGCAGTAAAAGGTTTATTCGAGCCAAACCAATTGTCTCATACATACTATTCGGCAGTTCGGTGATATTGAAATCAAATTTGATGTATAAAAACATTCCAATTTTCGTAAAATAGTCATATACAAATTCGAGCATGATGGTCGTTACTAAAAAAAAAACAAAAATGTTGAGGATGGTCGTGGCGAAAAATTGTGATGGTCGTAACTCTGTTTTAAATAAAGTCGAATATAAAGGCGAGTCAAGAGTTTAAACGTGTCTTTTTACAGGCATCTATCTTTATCAGTTAAGGATCAATATATACTTTTTTCAGCATTGTCATATGATAAAGCTGTAAACCCATGATGTACATATTTTTGTGATTATCTTTCATAATAATTCTTTGGAAGTTTCATTCGACGAGTAACTTGAAGACAAAAATAGTTGTATCATACAGAAATCACGTTCATGTTTAGTTTTTAGCTCACCTGACTCATCACTTGGCGTCTGGCTCCGTTTGTTAACTTTTACAAAAATCTTCTCCTCTGAAACTACTGAGCCAAATTTAACCAAACTTGGTCACAATCATCACTAGGGAATCTCACAAAGAGCAAATGCACGTCGAGTTTAATGGGGACTATTGAACATGCACAGCGTCACTCAAATTAAATTCTCTGTTGATCAATATCAGAAACGCATGATTACTTCGAAAAGGCAATACTAGCAAAGAGACAAAATATTACACCTGTAATAAACAGTACCGTAATGTCTATAAAAATCAGTGTAATTTTTTACCAATTTTTAAACAGGGGTAGGGTCCAGAAATTAATTCCTGTGTATTATACAGTTTTCAATGAGATATTTTGCATAGTAGAATGAAGTCAAGCAATGTTCAAGTAACTAATGCGGCAAAAAATATTAAATTTCAGAATTTTTTTATTACCGTATAATGGTTGTTATATAATTTATATGTTTTTATTCTATAAAGCATCATGAATGAAGTTTCATGCAAGCACAAATTTGTCCTTAAATGTATATGATGAAGGGCCGGAAATATTTTTTTATGTTGATCAAAATTAGGGGAAATTTTCTGCGAAATCGTAAGGTATCGTGAAAACCCCGAAAATTCACCAAGAAAAGCCATGGGACCATATATATTTGAGTGTGGTAAAATCACAAATAGATATCGAGCTTCAATTAGACAACAACAGTTTTTCCATAATTAGTTTATTAAAAACGCCTTTTAAGGAGATAATTGCTAAAAATAGCATTGCCGGCAATGGGGCCACCATTTAGTACTTTATATTCTTCACTGCATAATATATCCCTCAAAACAACAACTGATATTACTTCCTTAGCGGATTTTCTGTTTATAATTGATACATGTACCCTTGTAAATGATTACAAAAATGTATATTGAGCCAGAATATTTATTTTTCTTGTGTGATAAGACTATTATAAGATTGATAATTTTAATCTAAATGGGGGCCAGAATATTTATTTCTAAAATCTTCCAGACCCCACCTTAGAACCAAATGAATGTCCACTTACATTTTATGTGATTTTGTTAAAAATATATGATAAACTGATTAATACATAACTATTAACATTAAGTGGTAACATTTGGTCAAATTATACATCAGTATGTTAAAACAGTTAATTTTTATGTCTCCAGCATCGAATGTTAAATTATTACAGATCAATACATAGGAGTGGTAACATTAGTCCAGAACATATGTTCAGTATATTTATAATTTTATATGTGATATAAATAAATAAAGACAATTGATTTATTTTCTCTAGTTTTCTATATGCTACAACGAAAAAACACAAATTCTGTAATGCAACAAAACATACACAAGTATGTTAATGTTTTTATATACATGTTACAGGTGTAAGTAAAAAGACCAATTTTATATAAAATAAGGAGCATTATGTGTGCTCAACCCACCCTAAACATGTTATTTGAATTACAAACAAGTTTTGAAATTGTACGAATCACATTGATTTTTAATGTAATGCTCCGACTTACAATACTGCACTATATCAATCATAAATTCCTAAAAATGCCCCAAAAAGTGAAAAATATACAGTAAAGTTCATGTGGAATTTTCATTTTCCACTCATTCCTTCATTCCAATTTTGACTGTGTCGCCACCAGCATTCCACAGTCCATCAGTACAACATTTAATTATTTTAAAAGTAGGAGTGCTCTCAGAGTCACAGTGGAGTGGTAATGGAGACATAATAGTTGACATTTTCTCCACTCCACCAGGATGAGTGGATAAATGAAAATCTGCCTGAGCTGTACTGAAGAATAGGAAATGACAAACATGTTGGTAATTTTACATGTAGAAATGTGAGTGTTGTTGATTATTTTATTTCTACCCCGTATTTTAAAAAATGTATAGATGATTTTACGGTTCTTGAATTTAGTAAATTTTATTCTGATGTTCACACCCCCCTTAGTATTGTGTTAAAAAAGAAAACAAATCTTGATAATCATGTTAATCAAAATGTCCCTATACATACCGGACAAGCTGAAAGACTAAACAAATTGGACTAGAGGCTCTCAAGAGCCTGTGTCGCTCACCTTGGTCTATGTGCATATTAACAACGGACACAGATAAATTCATGACAAGATGGTGTTTTTGTGATGGTAATGTGTTTGTAGATCTTTCTTCACTGAACATTCTTGTTGCTACAATTATCTCTATCTATAATGAACTTGGCCCAGTAATTACAGTGGAAAATATTTCCCAAAAATTTACAAAAATTAACAAAAATTTATGAGAATTGTTAACAATTGACTATAAAGGGCAATAACTCCTTAAGGGGTCAATTGAAAATTTTGGTCATGTTGACTTATTTGTAGATCTTATTTTGCTGAAAATTATTGCTGTTTACAGTTTATCTCTATCTATATTAATATTCAAGATAATAACCAAAATCTGCAAAATTTCCTTAAACTTACTAATTCGGGGCAGCAACCCAACAACTGGTTGTCTTATTTATCTGAAAATTTCAGGGCAGATAGATCTTGACCTGATAAACAATTTAATCCCCATGTAAAATTTGCTCTAAATGCTTTGGTTTCAGATATATAAGCCAACTTGAAAATCTACATTTCACCCCTATGTTCCATTTTTAGCCATGGCGGCCATCTTGGTTGGTTGGCCAGGTCACGCCACACATTTTCAAAACTAGATACCCCAATACTGATTGTGGCCAAGTTTGGTTAAATTTGGCCCAGTAGTTTCAGGGGAGAAGATTTTTGTAAAAGATTACAAAAATTTACGAAAAATTGGTCAAAATTGACTATAAAGGGCAATAGCTCCTTAAGGGGTCAACTGATAATTTTGGTCATATTGACTTATTTGTAGATCTTACTTTGCTGAACATTATTGCTGTTTACAGTTTATCTCTTTCTATAATAATATTCAAGATAATAACCAAAATCTGAAAAATTTCCTTCAAATTACTTATGTCGGGGCAGCAACCCAACAACCGGTTGTCCGATTCATTTGAAAATTTCAGGGCAGATAGATTTTCACTTGATGAACAATTTTACCACATGTCAGATTTGCTCTAAATGCTTTGGTTTCAGAGATATAAGCCAAAATCTACATTTCACCCCTATGTTCTATTTTTAGCCATGGCGGCCATCTTGGTTGGTTGGCCGGGTCACGTCACACATTTTTTAACCTAGATACCCCAAAGATGATTGTGGCCAAGTTTGGATTAATTTGGCCCAGTAGTTTTAGAGGAGAAGATTTTTGTAATAGATTACTAAGATTTAGGACCCTTTGGGCCAGGTGAGCTAAAAATGAGAAAATACATGAATTTAGAGACAATTTTAACAGAAAAAAATTAAATGATCTCCATAATAAACTTCGGACTTTAACTCCCGACGCTGTCACACAAGACCAGATAAATTCAATGGTAAATGAATTTGGTAATGTATTTTTCGAACCTGCCAAAGAAACCTTTGGATCTTTTATATGCAGAAACAAAACTAAAGAGGCACCACGCCTTAAATTTAGCAAACCGTGGTTTGATCTCGACTGTAAATTTGCCAGACAAAACTACAGAAAAATGAAGCGCCGCAGAAAGCAACGAAATTCTGATAGTTCAAAACGTGAACTGAAGGACGCAGAAAAGAAATACAAAAAAACAAATGCACATTTCTATTCGAAAATATAGACGAAATATGAAAACTAAATTAAAAAAACCTGAGAACCTAAAATGATAATGAATATTGGAAAATATTAAATCAGGGTCGGAAAAGGGCACAACCAAATATTCCAATAGATACACTTGTAGATTTTTTAAAGAATTTAAATTCTGATCCAAATTATGACAAATCTGAATTAAGCATGAAAATAAATAATTTACAGGTGAATGACGAAATAAACAATTTGAACACAAGCTTGAACGAAAAAATTAGTCAATCAGAAATCATTTATTGTATTAAAAAGTTAAGTAACGATAAAGCGTGTGGCCATGATTTAATCAGAAACGAATTTATTAAATCTACTACGGATATGTTTGTGCCACTGTATGCTGATTTTTTCAACTTAATATTCGACTCTGGTTTAATTCCAGACTCACTGGAAATATTCTTCCTTTTTACAAAAACAAAGGATCACCGATGGATCCGAAAAACTATAGACCTATCACTATACTTAGCTGCTTTGGCAAGTTATTCACATCTGTACTAAATAATAAGCTAAATTCATTTTTTCACGAATTCTTAGTTTTACAGGAAAACGAAACTGGGTTTAGAAAAAAAAATTCAACTATTGATAATATTTTTGATTTATATGGTCTGTTTGAACTATTAAAACTGAAAAAGAAGAAACTTTTCTGCACGTTTATAGATTTTGCAAAAGCTTTCGACAGCGTGTGGCGTGATGGCCTTTGGTTTAAACTTTTCTGCATAATATCAACGGGAAAATGTATGAAGTAATTCAAAATATGTATGATAGTATAAAATCAAGAATCGTCCAAAATGGATCTGCATCTGAATTTTTACCTTGTCTAAATGGTGTAAGACCAGGAAAAAACCTGTCCCCCTTTTTATTTGCCTTATATGTAAACGATCTAGAGAAATTTCTTGTAGATAAAAATGCCACTGGCCTAAAATCTATTACTACAGATTTTGAAAATGAATTAAAAGTTTTTGTTAAATTATTTATTATTCTATACGCTGACGACACTGTTCTGGTGGCAGAAACAGCAGATGAGTTACACTCTGAACTAAATTATTTTAAGGAATATTGTAACACATAGGAACTAAAAGTAAACATTAATAAAACAAAAGTAGTTGTATTTGCAAAAGGGAGGCCACCGGGTAACTTAAAATTTGAATTTGAAAACAAAGAGTTAGAAATGGTCAATGATTTTACTTATATCGGTGCTATACTGCAAAGAACAGGGTCTTTCAATAAAAATAAAAATAATCTTGTTGAAAAAGCCTCTAAAGCAATGTATGATATTTTGAGAAAAGGAAGAACCAATAACTTATCAGTAAGTTGTCACCTAGACTTATTTGATAAAATTGTTACACCCATGTTAATCTATGGATCAGAAGTATTGGGCTTTGAAAATATTGATGTTTTAGAAAAAAGTACATATGAAAATCTGTAAATGCTAATGATGGTGGTGGTGGTGGTGGTGGTGGGGGGTCAAGTTGACCTGTTACCCCATGTCTCATTAAAAATTTGTTCAGAAGTTCTATTGAAGCACAGTGTATACTTTAGGGATCCAGTCAAGGTTGGGCAATAAAACCGCCCCGGTGTTTACCAGTGGTATTTACCGGTAAATACCGCCCCGGTCAATATTCCTCAAGTGGTCAATACTGGTCGATTGAAAATTTAAGTGGTCAATTGCTGGTAGATTGAAATTTTTAGTGGTCAATTGCTGATCAAATTAAATTTTAAGTAATAGTGTTAACTATATGCAGGTTTAGAAGACTTAGTGAATATTACAGAAGAAAGTAGGTTTTCATCAAATACTTTGGAGTATTGAAGCCATACATAGTGGAAGCAAGGAAAGAAAATATACTCTTTTACCTACATATTTTCATAACAATGTACCAACTGAACAGACCGGAAACTGTTTAATATTGTCTTTTACTACCTACATGTTAGGTTTTGTCTGTCCCTTTCTAACATAGTTAATCCCTATTTAATTGCTACATAAACACAATATACCACACTGTTTTGACAGATATTAATTTATGACCACACACTCACTTGTCTTCTAACAAAGGGGGACAACAGAAGAGCACCAATAGTTGCAAGATTCCTATATCACCGTGATCTGGAATATGTTTTAGCAAATGCTACCAGACTAAAAGGTAGACCATATGGAATACGGGAACAATTTCCTCATGAAATTGAACAAAAGCGGAAGGAACTGTATCCGGTGTTAAAACAGGCCAAACAGCAAAATAGACAAGCCTCTCTTGTGCGTGATAGGCTATACATAGACAATCAGCTCTACATTCCTGACACGGTATTAGAGGACACTAGAACGGAGCATACTGGCTCTTCATCAGTAAACCATGACACGAGCCCAAAAGGGTCTTATTCTAGTGATACCCCTCCTAGCAAAAGACAGCGACAGGGACCGTCTCCTCGCCCACCGCACACAGATGATTCACCAAATTCTGGCAGATAGGGGAATGGTGCAAGAGGACAACCTCAAAAGAAATTGAAAAATTATGAAACTGTGAATAAGAAATATACAATTAACAATGATACTAGTTTAAATATTTGTTTCTTAAATGTTTGTGGACTTAAGAAAAGGCTATTGTCTCCTGATTTCATTGACATATTGCTTGAACATGATATATCTGTATTTTTGTTGAAACGATGTTAACTGATTTAAATAATTTAAACTTACCAGACGATTATATTTATGTCACAAAAAATAGAAAAAAATTTGAAAAAGCATCAGGTGGAATAGTTGAATTGAATATCCTAACAAACACTGAAAATTGTTATGTTGCCCTAGTTGGCGATTTTAACTCAAAAACTGGGTCTTTACCCGATTATATTATACCCGATGAGTCAGTTGTTAGTATGTTTGATTTAGATTGTGATGCTGATATATTAGATTATTTGTATGATTATGAGAATCTGACTCGAAACAAAATCACCTTACAAAGAGTGTCTCAGTGTACATGTAGACCTAATAAGTATGGTCATAGACTGTTAGAGTTGTGCAGAAAAAATAATTTATATATTGCGAATTCAAGAGTTGGGTCAGATAAAGATATTGGGGAGAAAACATGTAACGATTCAAGTGTTGTTGATTATTTAATTATTTCATCAATGCTCTTCCATTTGATTTTTACAGAGGATGACCTTGAGGTCACTCCGATGTATTGTTATCGCTTAAATTTCCGTCATTCATAAATTATAGTCAAATTAGTTTTGGGTTTTCAACACCAGTGAAAAAAGTGCATTTTCATACCTGCGATTTCTGTTCTCCGGTTGTACGATGTTTCAACAAAATATGGAATCATTTCAGTTGTTGATTTAGTGGTGAAAATTTGACTGAATTATATCTTAATAAATACGATTTTATATGTTTAATTGGTGTTTCAGAAAGAGTCAGGTGCTCTTGTTCATTCACAAAATTATCGTTCATTCATAAATTTATCGTAAAATAAAAATCACTACACAGGTTATACGTGTAGTGTAAATGACCACCTGTAATCTAAAAATAGCGGTCTCACTAATAACGACAAGAAGAATTTTAGCGACAAGAAGCGCCAAGAACGGACAAGAAGAATAAATTAAGCGACAAGAAGACTATTTAGCGACATGAAAACTTCTCGTATCGCATGAGGATGACACATATCAAATGAACAATTATGTGTGGGACTTAGTTTTAAGAAATGATGTCAAAGTAACACTATGAAAATATTTTTAGTAAGCTGAAATATATATTTATTTTTTACATGTTTATGTCTTGTAAGTTATTTTATTTCTGTCCCATTTTTCAACATTAGCGTCTCGAAAGGTGAAATGTTTTAACTGAATGGTTAATTTAAATTAATCATGAAAATTGTTAAAATTAAATAAATAAAAGTAATTATTGCCCAGTTACAAACACTACCAGGGGATAATACATAATTACCCCCAACTTTAGCCTGGTAAACTTGTTGTCTCCTTGTGAAATATAAAATATATTAAAAATGATTTCCTGCTTAAGTCTTTTATTGATATAAAGTCAAAACCTTCTTGCTTTTCACTAGACAACCATGTCCTGTCAGGTTTAATTCTTATATATGTAGATGAAAAATAAAAGTCCCCAAAACATTAACATGGCAGCAATTGCTTTTACAGCCTTTAAGGCTTTGATTTTTTTTACAGAAGAGTGTCCACCATGCACTTGCACTGCACTATAATAATAGTAGAATAGAATTATCATATGCAAATAGATGAAAATTATATATACATGAAATCGTAATATTAATAATATATATAACAACAAACCAGTGTATTCTCTACGACTATTATTATATAAGTATAATAGTCCAAGGTATACTGATTTCGTGCACTACAATATAATAGTTATTACGGTGAGGTTGAATTTCCTGTCATTAATTCATCATCCAAGCACGAACTTCTATCAGAAAAAAATATCTCTGTAAATTAACCCAAGTTTCAGGTATAGAGATGTGATCTGTTTCTGTGACATGCGCTTTTGACCATCCACAAGAACCTGCAGTCATCCGATGTTCAGTACTTCAGTACTTTGATTTATTTTGAAATTGCTGACTTTATACCGTTATATTCTGATTGTCATTCTTTTATAAATTTTAGACTTCAGGCCACATTTAGTAAATCAGATTCAATTGTTATCAACAATAGAAATGATAAAACTTTTGTCAGGTGGAAAAGTGAACAGAAATCTGAATACGTTGATCGAATTCACAATGATCCCGAAGGTATTTTGCCCACTGTTATGAATAAACTGGACGAATTGTCCGTAAATAATGTTGCAACTCAAAATGATATAAACAGTATAGTTTTAGATATCAGCAAAAATTTTACAGATGCGGCGGCAGAAACGTTTGGGAAAATAAATAAACATAAACATTTTTACAAACATGAAAATTCAAAACCTTGGTTTAATAGAAAATGCTCGATGAGTAGAAAAAAATTTCATAAAGCTCGAAAGAGATATAGTTTTTTGAAAAATGCTGAAAACAGAAGTAAAATGAGACAAGCTAGTAAAGAACATTAAATAACATTAAATAAAGCTTTTGCAAACTATCAACAGAGGGCTGCTGATGAGTTGCGTAACATTTCTAAAAAGGATACAAAAGCTCTATGGAAAATCCTTAATAATCTAAATGATAGTAAAAAAAAAGATAACAATGACGATATATCTCTAAAAGCATTGTATGATCATTTTAAAATACTAAATGAAACTGTTGAGACAGAAAATGATTTCGAACAAGATTTGGAATTTGATACTCTATCAGACGATGTTGAGTATTTTTAAACAGCCCAGTAACAGAAGATGAAATTAAAAAAGTTGTTTCAAATTTAAAAAATGGCAAAGCTTCAGGTAGTGATGAAATTTTAAATGAGTATATAAAGAATACAATTGACGATTTAATGCCAATTTACGTTAAGCTATTCAATTAGATCTTAGATACTGGAATTGTCCCAGACAGTTGGTCTAATGGAATCATGATTACTATATTTAAAAATAAAGGATCAAGATCTGATCCCGAAATGTACAGAGGAATCACTTTGAATTCATGCTTTAGTAAAACTTTTTCTGCTATGTTGAATTACAGGTTAAATAATTATGCAGATCACGTAGACCTGATTTCAAAGTCCCAAGCAGGTTTTTGTAGAGGATTCTCTACTGTTGATAATATATTTGTATTGTATTCTTTAATTACTATATATTTTTCATTTGGTAAGAAGCTATTTTGCACTTTTGTAGACTTTAAAAGCGCTTTTGACACTGTATGGAGGTCAGGATTGTGGCAAAAAATGCAAAAATCAAACATTAAAGGTAAACTATTTAATGTGATCTATAATATGTATCAAAATATAAAAACATGCGTCAAGAAAGGAAATGAATTTTCCGAATTTTTTATATCTCATACAGGAGTAAAACAAGGTGAAAATCTATCACCTTTTTTTATTTTCTTTGTTTCTAAATGATTTAGAAAGTTATTTTGTGGAAAATAATATAGAAAGTCTAGATAATATTTCAAAGCTGTGCTTGGAATCATTAGAAATGTATGTTAAATTGTTTATTATACTGTACGCAGATGATACTGCGCTATTGTCTGAAAGTGCAGAAGGATTACAAAAAACTCTCGTATGTTTTGAAGAATATTGTAAAAAATGGAAACTTAAGATTAACACAAGCAAAACCAAAGCAGTGATTTTTAGTAAAAGGAAAGTAAAAAGAAATCAGAATTTTATGATATATGGTGAAAAAATTGAAATAGTTGATTCCTACTGCTACCTTGGTGTACTTTTCAATTACAACGGTAGCTTTTGTACTGCACGAAAAAAACTTCTTGATCAGGCACAGAAGTCTTTGTATGCTCTATACCGAAAAATAAAAAATATATGTATTCCCGTCGATTTGCAGCTAAAACTTTTTGACTCTTTGGTTAGTCCTGTTTTATTATATGCTTCAGAGGTATGGGGATTTGAAAATAAAGAAAGCATTGAAAAAATACACCTTCAATTTTGCAAAAACATTTTGAAATTAAGAAGCAGTACACCAAATTATATGGTGTATGGGGAACTCGGAAGATTCCCTTTGGAAACCATTGTTAAACGTAGAATGGTGTTGTTTTTGAATAACTTATTATCGGAAAATAACAAGTTATCTTCCATTATGTATAAATTAATGCTCAAATTACATTTTCAAAACCCCACAAAATTTAAATGGATTACGTACGTTAAATCCATATTTGACGAAAATGGAATTAGTTTTATTTGGCAAAATCAACTTCCATTGGATAAACTGGGTTTAAAGAACATTATTTCACAAAAACTGAATGACCAATTCATCCAACATTGGTTTTCACAAATGAATAACTCTTCAAGAGGTGCATTTTATTCATTTTATAAAGAGGAATTTCGTTTGGAAACCTATTTGATAAAGTTGAAGCTGTGTGACAGGGTTTATATGGCAAAACTCAGATGTTCAAATTTAAAAATTCCTGTAGAAACCGGAAGATGGTCCGGAATTCCAAAAAATGCACGAATTTGTCATCTCTGTGGAAATGGAATAGGAGATGAATTTCATTATCTTTTTAAATGTCAAAAACAAGAAATAAAACTGCTTAGAAATAAATATATACCACAATATTATACTGCAAATCCAACGGAGTACAAATTGAAACAGCTTTTAACATTTTGTCATGTAGAACTTTACAAAAACTTAGCAATATTTTTAAAAATTCTTACACGATACTTGTGATTTATGTTAGTCTGTTTTGAGTCGAATGTTATGGTAGTTTGTAAATTGACATCTTGCTATATTTTACCATGTATGTAGTATTATTATGTTTAGTGTGAATGTATTGAGTATAAACATGTGTATACGTGTATATATGATGTCCTCTTGTACACCTATGTGTCTGAGGTTTCTTAATAAAGTATTGTCTATTGTCTATTGTCTAACTTGTTAATTGAATCATATTTAATTACAGGTAAATCTAGCAATTTTTAATTAATTAATGACATCTTTTTATCTGGCTAAATGAAAAACTGTAAATTGAAACTTCCTATGACAATTAACTTTAAAAAACCACCTTTGTTTTAATTGACCAGTATGACTACTGTTATGATGTGCATTGTATATGTACATATTTATTTCAATCAACCAGTATTGACCACTATATGCACTATTATAAATGCCTATAATCATTTGAATTTACCAGTATTGACCACTATTATTTATACCTATATGCACATTTTTATTTCAATTCACCAACACAATTAGTAACTTTGCAATGTATAACCCCCTACATGTCTGGAAAGAATGTGAATGGGTGTATTAAAGGTTCAAAATAGTAAAGGCCGTCCTTCTCTTTCAATCGACCAGTATTTCCCGGTATTTACCAGTATTTACCACCGTCCCGGTAAATACTAGTATTGACCGCCTTTTTGTCAACATTGGATCCAGATATCGATATGGGACCATTGCATACTGTAAATATAAATAGTTATTGGTGTATGATCTGAACAGGGGGTTCAAAGTATTTTTCTTTGTCCTCAAAAGGGGGATCACATATATTTTGCTCATCGTCTATCAGAAATGATTGGGCCCTGTTGATAATTAATGATAAATCCGTAAATGAATGCATGAAATACCCAGCAGTCAGTGCAGCTACAATTTGCAGAATTGACTTGTTTCGTCACTTTTAACAAACACACCCATACACCATGGTCAGGATTCTGTGCTTTATTCGAAGTTGGGATTGAGGGTAAAACTTTACATCTTACAATACAATGACTGCAGTCACATGAAACATGATTTTACGCCACCGAATGTCCGTCTTCATAATACTTTTTTGACCACATTTGGCTTTTGCATTTCATTGTCAGAACTAAATAACTGTATATATCTTTGTCAGAAAAACTAGGAATTTTAGTCACATCACGTCGTTCATTGTTGTTGCGTTTCACTTGCTGGAAGTGGTAGTGTATTTGGCAGACCCAGCAATGTACCTCTGTTTGTAAGGACATTTGCGGAGTTAATGTATGCAGCACATTAAAGAGAGGTCGTTGTTTATTTAATCACTTACAGTAATATCAAGAGGACGATGTCCTCTTTTGGTCATCCATCAATGCATCCAATACTTTTGTTGGATATTTTACTATGGGAAAACAGAATTATACGTATCTTCAAATGAATTATGCTTATGTTGAATTGAACAATAGGTAATTGAATTCAACCTAGGTGTAATTGAGATAGACCTAGGTACAATCTTATTAAACATATGTGCAATTGATTTAGACCTAGGTACAATTGTATTGCACTTTGTTTTAAATCAATTAGACCTAGGTGCAATTGAATTAGACCTTGATACAATTGAATTTCACCTTGATACAATTGAATTGCACCTAGGTACAATTGAATTGCATCTAGGTACAATTGTATTGCACCTAGGTATAATTGAATTAGACCTAGGTGTTATTGAATTAGATCTAGGTGCAAATTAATTGTACTTAGGTTCAATTCAATTAGACCTAGGTCTAATTAATTAAATTTATGTTGATTTGGCGTTCCATAATTAAGTCATGTTTGCAGGCTTTTTCTTGGTGCTTCAACAAACAGTGTTTATTTTTTACATTGGACAACATATTCCAATTGTGTTAGTTCTGTGCCAATGAAATAATTTTGTAATTAATTTTTATCCGAGGTACAAATTTAAAACAATCAACATGTTATTTAACATTTCCGTGCTCGTTTAATAAGATCTGCTGCCTTTTCAGCAATCATCACAGTTGGAGCATGTGTGTTGCCAGATGGAAGATTTCTCATCACTGATGCATCAACCACTCTCAAATTTCTTATTCCTTTTACTCTGTCAAATAAAATACATAATGGATC
Source organism: Mytilus edulis (assembly GCF_963676685.1). Classification (NCBI taxonomy): domain Eukaryota; kingdom Metazoa; phylum Mollusca; class Bivalvia; order Mytilida; family Mytilidae; genus Mytilus; species Mytilus edulis. Next base: position 75,448,512 of record NC_092344.1, read on the forward strand.
TCATTAAAAATAAAAAAACTTGGTAAAATGCTTTGTTTTTTTCTTGGCTTTCTCATGTTTCTATTCAACTCTACAACAGAGCGGGTTGAACTATGCAGCAGGAACTGTTTACCTTTCCGCGGCACATGTGTTGATGAGATTCATGTGCTCTATTTAAGGTCTTATGTTTTACTGTTTGTCATTTTGTCTTCTTCTTTTGGCAACATGTTTTCTATCTTTTGATTAACGATTTTTAAAATGTTTTTTTTTTAATTGGTATCTTTTGTACAGCAGTTACGTTTCAAAATTAAACTACCACCTAAAAATTATTAATACACTTCATAGAATTTGAAAACGAAGCTACTCATATAAAGCTAAAAAGTACAAGTGAATTGCACTTACAAATATGTCGAACATTAAGTTATTAACAAAAGTAAGTTGTTATTTACAGACATTCTTATTGTCACAAATTGCTTACCGTAAATAAGGGTCAACCACAGTGGTTGGGTCCGACTTTGCACCCATTCTACAAGTACTGGTTTGATGCCAACCGCTGTCTGCAAAATGTCTGATAATACAGTCCCAATGAGCATCTGTGTTAAATGGTAGCTTATCACAATGGTTTGTGGTATCCATCCGAATAAACCTTGCATCAAGACTTTTCCATGCTTTGGTTCTTTCAAAACTTTGCACGAGACGGATTCCTATAAAAAATGATTGACGTTCAATGTAAATGTAATGGAACAGAAAGAAGCATTTGGGTTCATATTTTATTTTGATATATAGCATCTGATTGTATGTTTTTTCCGGATTAGCGCACAAGAAAATTTTAAACAGTCAAAATGAATTGATCAACGCTGATTTAACTTAAATAAAACCTTATGTATCACTACTTCCAATAGTTTAGCCCCCAAAAACATTGTAATTAAAAACATAATAATCCTCATGTTTCATACCATCTTACTAGACTAGAACTATCTAATTAAAGCAGGTTAAAAACATATTTTATATAAGTGGTATATTTTCGAAGTTATTCATGGCGGGCATGGTGTATTTGAAATTAAACAAGGGTTACATTGTTTGCGCTTGCCAAGTATTACCTATTTATTATAAGATTAAACACATTTTTCTAGAGGTTATTGATGTGTAAACCGGGGCGATTAACTCACAAACTGAATAAAAGTCCGAAGTTCGGACTTTTATGTTAAGTTTGTGAGTAAGAGACCCGGTTTACACATCAATAACCTCTAGAAAAAATGTGTTTAATCCTTATAATTCTTTAGCCAAACATACGCCATTATCAATTTACATCATTTGTTTGACGGCTACTTTATTTACCATCAAAAGCACAATGGCATGTCGTAACTAAGGAGTACGCCGCCATCTTGACTTTCTAAAACCATAAATGTCCGATAAATGCAACAGAATCTAAAAAGAAATAGCACCTACCTCAAAAAATTCATTTTAATTAGATATTTTCCGAATTTGAAGCGTACACGTAACGAAATAATCTTTCCCTTGAAAATATTCATTCGTGTGACGTCGTCTTTTGCCATGACGTAAATTCGCCAAATCCTTCGTGACATTTCGCGGAATTTTATGAAAATTTTATTTTTATACATTTTCGAAGCTTTAGGGCATTTCTATTTTTCTTTCTTTTTGTTACATATGCATTAGAATAGAATAAACTGTTATGTTTTATAATCTCGATTTGCTGAAAATCCCAGTATCCTTGCAAGAATATGTATCGCGCATAAATAGATTACGAAAGTAGTTTCGGAAACATGGTTTATCGAAGTGTAAACCAAGAGAAAAATTCTAATTGACCAATTCAATTCAAGTATTTATAGATATGCAAATGATATAAGAATTATTAAATAATGCATAACTTCGATTCTGATAGGTCAATTATCGAACTTATGGCACTTTACAAAGGAAACCATTCTTTATTTTGATGAAGCGAACACGTGTTAAAAAACCAATCGTTTAACGACTGACTATTTAATCTTATATTTTAATATTTTATAGAGAATAATACATGACAAAATCCGTATCATATGTCGTATCATCCCGAGACATCAATATCAGCCCAAGGGCCTTTAGGCCCTTGGGCTGATATTGGTCGAGGGTGATACGGCATGTGATACGGATTTTGCCATGTATTATACACTTTATCATATATTTCAACAGAAGAGTATTATATTATATGAACTGTTTTCTGATCCATAGCACTGGGTTACCTTCAGTTCTACTTTTGTCTTGTTACAAAGGACTTAAAAGAACTGCTCAATTACTTATCCGAAGCACCTGGGTTACCTTACAATTTGCGTGCTGTTGTTTTAAAAATATTTTGTTTATTATTGTATTAATTTGTGTGTTTTGTATTTTTCATAGTTGCATTTAGTTTGCCAAAAAATATGAAAACTTGACGTTCGTGACGTCACCTACAATATGAAAACTCGACGTTCGTGACGTCACATACCAAACAATGACGTCATTCAAAAAATCTACCTATTAAGCAAAAAAATAAAACCAAAACTGACTTTATGTAAAAAAAAAAAAAAAAAAAAAAAAAAAAAGTAGGGGTGTGATAACTGGTATGCGATAAAGGGTAGGGGTGTGATAAAGGGTATGCGATAAAGGGTGCGCATCAAAGTTGCGCGATATGGATTAAACAGCAGGCTATTTATCACATATGCAAAACTACTGTATTTATTACTAAACATATGATAAAATATTTTAACATGTTGTACAGAATCAAATAGAAAAAAATAATGATTTGTTTAAATCTTCCATCAATTCGAGCAAAATATTGATAACCCTATATTAGCCCGGGTTGCACGAGGAGCACTTATTAAAGGCGTATCAAAAGGGATATGCTGATATGGGTTGCTAATTGCCGGCTGTACTACATGTAGCATATGTTCTTAAGTATTTGATAAATGGACAGACACATATGAACTTGGATTTGCAAAATCTATTTTTTTAAAAATTAATGTTTGATAGATTAATCAACGTTTACCTGAAATTAACTTTTGTACATCATCAGGTTGAGAGAATGTATTTGGATTTATCATCGGCGACACCATTGGGTTCCTACTCCTTAGCTTTAGAAACCCTGTACTCTCTGGATGTAGAGAGAATAAAATTATTGAAAATCCATACTCAGGTTTTCTAGGTTCAAGCTCACGTCTTATCTAATATAAAGATATTTTTTGTATCAAATTATCAGTGTATATTGAACATGTTAAAACTAAATGCATAACAAATTTTGGCCTCAATTGAGTCAATTTAAAAATTTTAAACTTGGCATAAACCAATTATTTTCTAATGTTACAAATACTGGGATAATTAAGGCATGTGAGGTGTGATAAAATAAAATATCATCAATTCGACACGTAATCTTTTAGTTGCATTTTCCTCATGAACGCATATTTTTTTGTAGAATATAACCGAATATATGTATAGAGTAATAACAGAAATGATGACATACATGTAGATATCTACCATTTTCTACAATGTAGCTAATTGTCATATTTGGTAAACAATATAGTACTGCAGTTGAAATATTGCTGGACCAATATTCTATAATACTGAATGTAATTCTTTGCGCAATGTATTTAAGAATTTAAGAATTCTCTTTGTAGTATTATTCGGTTGAAAATACACTGACCGAAAAAAAAATGTGCGCACGTTGAACGCTTTTATAACCCTAAAAGCTACAAAAAGAATAGTTCAAATCTTATAGCTAAAACATACACAAATACGAGCTAAATCAGACTTTTTGTTTGTTTTGTTTAAATATTTTTACACATTATGATAACTTTGGCCCGGAGACAACATGCGGTCATGATTGTTGCATTTAGTTATGGAATAAAACATCACTTTTGAACAACACATGGCATTTGTCTGCCAATCATAGCGATGGAAGTTTTTTTAAACATCTTTGTAAAGTAATTACACAAACCTTACGTTATTCTTTTGTTTTTACCTCGTTAATTAAAGCACCTTGGTCTCCGCCAATGTCTGCTGGACTTCTAAGAAACTCAATCTGTATATCTGGGTAGGCTTTCGTTGGGCCTTTAATAGGAATCTTTGAAAACACATGTCCATCAATTGTTGAACTGTATCGTCCTCAATAAAAATTGAAATGTTTTTGTTATTGCAAAACTCGTCAAATAGATATGATTGCATTCGTTAAGAGTTTTTCTATATACAATATATAAACATTCTAACTCCAAACGACGAAGAACGCTGATGAGTTTGATCTATAAATAAAAGGAATATAAATGATGCTATGTTTAAAATGTAAAGCTCGAAGGTACCTCGGCGTATCTGTTCGGGTACTCCGTCTTCCTCCACAAAAAAAAATAGTCACCTAATATAGCCAATGTATTTGAAAGAAGCGTTAAAAAAAACAAAAACAAAAACAAAAACCAATCGAAGGTATCTACAATGAATTTTAATGAGACTTCCATGCCATCGCAATTTTATTTTCAAATTACATTATCACATGGTTAAGGGGCTGTTTATTCAACATATGACCAGGATGATGTCCAGTTGTTTTTTATCAGAAAAACGCAATTGTCCATGGATTGTCTACAGTGAGCTTAACGTGTTATGGAAAATATTCCATGCATATTCAGGAAAAGAAAATATCAAAGAGAAGTCAACTAGGTAGGTTCCACAAAATAAGCCAACTGCATTGAAGGACACAATTTAGACTGTCATTGAACAAAAAAAATATGTTGGATAGACATTTTCCCTAACAATAGGCCAACAATGGACCCTTCACAGAGTTATTGCATAGAGCTCGGGACTATCTCAACAAGAGGCGTCAGATTCAGCTAAATTGACGCACACTTTTCAATGTTGTTGGTTCTAACCTGTCAAGGGCACCTTCGTGTTTCTTTTGGGTTTATATGATCCATAAATATTTTTGATTTATATCTTTGCTAACGTGTATACATGTCAAATGTCATTTTTAACTTTCAAATGACATCTTTTGTCTCCATCTTTGTTCCAATATTTATTGATTAATTTCACTGTACAGTTTTTGTCTTTGTGTGTATGTCCATTGTTTTCTCAAATTTACTAGTAAATACCTATTATTTCGAGATTTGTACTGACGGTAAACAAAGCCTCCAATTAAAACAAGTATTTAAATCATAAAAGGTAGTATGGGAGTCTTCCGCCATCTTGGATTGTAAAATAGCAGAACACAATAGGTCTAGATTTGCGATCAAGTAAGGAAATTTTAATGCAGGAATAACTTCGCGTATTAAGTGGAGGTAACTCAGAAATTGTGTAGTTTATAAAGGAATCTACTGAACATTCTTTTTAATTTTTTAGCAGGAAAGACTTACGGTGACCCCATTTTTTTCTTTTGATATTCGGAAAGAATTTTATAAGAGCTATATATCTTCTCATATTTTATTTTAAAATTCTTTCATTTAGTTTACTTTCTATTCACCAAATGATGGTTTTTCTCTGTATAATACATACAAAATGTGTCATTTTTTCACAACCTGTAGCTTGAAAACAAGCACAGTGACCTATCCTTTTTATTATATTTTTGAACATATCACATTATACACTACATCTTGGCAAAATATGAAAAAAATCTATTATTTTTTGTTTACATTCCCATACCATCTAAGATGCAGCTTCAAATACTTTTGTGCGAATGGTGTATAGACTAACTCTGGCTAAACATTACATTACTTTGCAAATCTAATGACATGTATTATTAGAAACCTAAACCTTAATAATGCAAAAATATCTATTTATTATTCCAATTTAAATGTATTTGGAAGTTATGACGAATAGTTTACATACCTCTCCTATGGAGTATATATTCCAATTTATCTTCAATGTCGTCCTTGTTACTATTTGAAGTAAGTGTTGTGTTAATCGAGTATGTTAAAATCAAGGAATTTTGATCTTGGTAGTTCTTACCAACAGGCAAGTTTGCTCGCACTGGGATCTAAAGTGAGAGTTTGAACTTTGTCTTATTTTTTTTTTCTTCTTGTGTAGTGTCATTTCAATTCAAATAAATGTGTACAATAATATCATCGTGATCATTCAAAACAGGTCAAGTAATATGTCAAGAAAAATGTTACTGTACACACATGTATTAATAAGAACAAATGTAAAAGATACGCCGATGAGTTTTCATGAAATGGCTACAAATTAAGAACGCTAAATATCACGGCAGCAACGGACAAAATAAAACCACAGGGGCAACTGTACAAAATGACATGACGCAGGATCATTCTGTGTTGTTTGGCTGTAGTTATCTCTATTTTAACAGAAGCTGTATGTTATTATTTGCGTTTATTCCTCAAGATGAAAGAAAGCTCATCTACTGCAAGGTCAATTGTTCAGTTGACATGTATGTGCTTGAAATGCATCTCGCAGGTGGTATTTGATAACTGCATATGATGGTAATTATGCGAGATTCGTACGCCATAGTTTATATTATCACCAATCTTTCCTAAAACAAATTACAAATGAAGGATAGTCTGACCTTTTAGCGGTATAAAAAAAGTCTTTGAAAAATGAAATATTCCAAGACAAAATCGTAAAACTCTTCTAAAAAAATGGGGTGATCTGAGGTGCCTAAGGGTAGCTAATCAGTATCCACTACACAGCTACTTTTGCATAGGTACTATTTCTGTACTAAAAATCTGTAGTACTGGAAATCTACTTTTAATATTCAGTACTAATTTGTTACTTTAAAATTATTGTAATATTTAGGTACCTGCATTTTACAGTACATAATATGTTATAATGTTCACTGTAAAAAAATCAAAGACAGGACGCAATTTAATTCTCCTGTATCAGTGCGATAGTGTAATATATTACAATGCTCATGGAAAGCATTAGGAAAATTTCTTTCAAAGAGATGTGCCAAGGGAGTCAACTTTTTTCGAAAATTACACAAAACGTTTCTCTTTAAAATGTAAGAATGTAGTATAACACGTTAACATACAGCAATCAAACCCGGTGGATTTAAAGATAAACCTTCCAATACTGCCTAAATTGTCTTGTTCTGACATTATGCTGTCAACAAATATACCATATTTAACTATAAAGATGATTTTCAAAATATCTTTACATCGTATGATATTGAGATATTTCATTTAACGAAGCATTATACAATGTCACTTTTGAAGTCACTAACATTGATGTATTGCTATTTAAATACCGCCTTTTTTCTGAAAAATTAAATCACTGTTAAAATTGATTAAAAGACTTTACAAAATTAAATAATGTAATGGCTTCTAATAGTACACCTTTATTTGACAAAAAAAAAAATCATATTTTTGCATGTGTAGCACTACTTTTGAAGTATCAATAACTCACCTTTAGCTGTTGAAGATGATCTCGTGGTCCTATTCCGGACAAAAGTAGAATATGTGGTGAACCAAATGTACCAGCTGATAATATTACTTCCCGTCTAGCGTAGATCTTAGTTCTCCGTCCAAACTTTATAATCTCGACGCCTATCGCTGTTCTATTTCGAAATAATATCTACTACGGATTAAAAAATATATATCTTAGATTGACTCAACAGATTAACTAAATATTTCTTTACGTTTATTAACAAATTAACTAGTCCTCATACATAAATGACATCAGCTTACGTTTTGATTTCTCCTGTATGAAACAATCCATATGGAATGTACACGGAATATAGTAGGAAAATTGCTTTGAATTCCTACCAGAAAAGAGTGATATTCTAGTCAGACAGTAGTAGGAATCCACACGGAAAATAGCCTAAAAATTTAAATTAGCAGGAATTTCCTAGTAGGAATATTGTATATTCCTACCAGGAATATGCAAATTAGCAGGAATAATTTGGTAGGAAAATAAAATTCCTACTAGAAAACCTGGTAGGAATTTTTCAAAATTCCACCCAGAAAAAATATTTTCTGGTAGGAATCTAAAAAATATACAAAATGTAAGTGTATATTCACAAATACACAACTGGGTCAATGATAAGTTTGAATCTCAACAACAAAGAAAAAGGAAATTCATGGAATAATTCCTTTTAAAAAAAATGGACTTTTGACATTTTTAAGGAAACTGCAATACATGCAAGCTATAAACAGTATAATACATAAACATGTAGATCTATTTTAGTTTAATGAACAAATAATAAGTAAGATTATGCACTATTGATAAATTATAATTGATTACTAAATATTTTTGGCAGGTAGATAAAAAAATCCTCTTGAATATATAAGAATTACCTTTAGTCTTGATTAGCCATATTTTCTTACATTTCTATATTGTAGTTGTGTGACCCTAGCTTGCAGCATTGTATTCCAACACAACTTTTCATTCTTTCCCCTCCAACTTTTGAATTTGTGAACTAGAACTTGCTTGCATTTAACATTTCAAAATGTGTGTCATTAGCCAACAGGAATCCAGTTCAAAATAACTTTCCAGGTAGAAAGATTTTCTGGTAGGAATTAATAAAATTAATTCTGGTAGGAATCTTAAACATTTAGTAGGAAAATAAATAATCAAATCAGATTTTCAAAACAGAAAAAAAATCCATACAGACTTTTAAAATTCCACCTAGGTAGTAGGATTTTTGAAGTAGGAATATTAAAAAATCCAGTCAGAATTTTGTTCATTTTCCATGTCCGCCTACTTTCTATATGTAATCTTTGAATCTAGGTGGATTCCTACTTCATTCCTACTAGTGTCTAGGTGGAATCCTACTACTTATTTCGTACGGGCACTAAAAAAAAGTTACTACTGGACATTTTGTGATTATTTCTGTATATATTAAATTTTTCTTATATGACAATGAATATCATCGCAAAGAACAATAATGAAAAGTGTAAGATTTCATTTACAATAAAGCATGAATGACTGTTAACAATAGGAATTTTGCAAATTGAAGGAGAAATTGATTTTAAGAGTATTAAACCCAGATAATAACAATAATTATAAAATACAAATTTTACCTTTGATACATGACTATTTATGCTGACTTGTAAATTACTTCTACGTATGACTGGTCGCAGATAACATGATGCAGAACTACAACGCTCGCCATTATCGATGGTGTGTTGCACCGGGCAAAACCCTGAAACAACAAAATGTGTTTAAAAGAATGTAAAAATATAGTTGACACATTTTGTAAGCTCAAATGAGTTAAATGTTGATTGTCATCGGTATTCAGTCCAAGATATGTCTACTTTTTAAGACATTTAATTATAGTAGGCAGAGTATAATTACTCTTTACCAACATGTTTTGCGCATGAATATCGTGCATGATCATGTGGTCGTTGGTGTGTCTAACTGTATGTAAATATATTTTACCTGCCACCGAGACGTGTTTGTAGATATGTTATAATTCTTTAACATAAAGGATATGTAAATTACACTCTTTATCTAATATTCGTTATGGCTCACCTGGCCCAGCTATGTTACTCATGGCAAGTACAAATATGGCGACAAGTTGCAAGGGTAATGTCACAATCGAGGAAAAGATGATGGGACTGTGTTTACAACAAGTAAAATTGAGAATGGAAATGGGGAATGTGCCAAAGAGACAACAACCCGACCATAGAAAAAAAACAACAGTGTTTACATATCAGCGGTAACGAATCGTCTGACAGTTTTGGTCAAAATATATCTTGACATTCTGAACATGTTTGCCTCTGTGCAATTTTTATCTTATCTGTAACGTTTTTTTTTTTAAATAAAAGACAAATGCATGTACTATGTTGACCCCCGGATTTAAAATGACCGAATTGCATTTTTGAAGAGAACATATTTGGTTACAATAATATAAAATGGAAAGGGAAATCGTTCTTCCCTTCCTTTACCAAGAGTCATTTTGCCAAAATTAAAGATGTTTGGAATATCGAAACGGAATCTTTTTATAGTAATCAAATAATATTTGATAAATTAATATATAAAGGTAATTGGATATGCGAATACAATCTAATAAAGAAATCAATCCCCACTGATAGGATTAACGAACTTAGAAATGCAAGTAATCCAACAAATTTGAATAACATAAAAATCCAGAATAACAAAATATATGATAAGGAAAGAAAATGTTTTCCCCTAGAAAAAAACCCCAATTAAAATCATTACAAAAATAATCAATAAATGTAACAGTCCAAAATGTGAAATTAAATGGAATAGAACATTTAATACGGAACTAGACCGGCAATCAGTTTGGAAAAAGCCGGGAACAAAATTTAGATAACAAAATATTTCATAGTTGGTTGTTTTTGCTTTCACGAGACAAGATATGAACTTAAAACAGTACACAAGGTTTGAAATAACATTGATATATATGTTTATATTTGTATTTAAAAGTATAAATTTATATTAAAATGCAAGGCTTCAAGGCGTGTAAAATATTAATTGAAAACAGATGCAGGTTTTTATATAGAATGTTATATGCAGGGAGTAATTTTTTCACCCATTTGTATTTTCCCTGAAAAATGGGATATGTAAAATAAAAGCAGGGACCCCTCTGTCAGCTGCCCTGGACTGCTTAGGGTTTATGTATATCAGGTGATTTGACATAAAAGATATAATTATGCAAAACAAAAACAAAAAAAATCTACAAATCAGTCAACATGGCCGAAGTAGTGAGTTATTGACCTTAAAAAACGATGTTTACTACTTTTTGCGTTCTTGACCTGTATCTTGAGAATTATAACAAGAGAGACAATTAAAATCGCAAAAGTGGTCAGCAAGAAAAGCTCTTTATGACAAAAATGGTCAGTTGACTTCTGAAAGGAGTTATTGTCCTTAAAATACAATTTTCACCATTGTGTTTAGTTTTTGACTATTATCTTAAAAACTATTAAAAAAACAGAAAGAAACTTTGAATTACAAAAATGATCAGTATAAAAAGACCTACAAAAAAGTCTACACGGCCGAAATCGTTAGTCAACTCTTCAAAGAAGTTACTGCCCTTAAATGACAGCCTTTGTTCTACACTTAATTCTTTTGCTGGTGGAAACTATAATAGAGAGAAGCTGTAATTATACGAAAAATTATCAACAAAATCAGATCTCAATAAGTCAAAATTATAGAAGTTGTCAAACGACTCACTATAGGAGTTATTTTTCTATAATGATGAAATTTTTACCAATTTCAGTGAGTTTACCTTATATATCTTTAAAACTATGATAGATTGAAACTCTGTCCAGCAAAAATTACCAGCAACACAAAAACTTGGACCACACAGTTTCCATTCAACCTAAATAATCTTGTGGCATTGTATCAATACGCAAAAAACTAGCTGAGTAGTACAGGCTCCTTGGAGTCTTTAGTTTGTCTCATCATGTATAACCATACTATCTTACTTTCTTCATTCACTAGCACAATTTTAAAGGTTTTGTCTCCTCGCCCGGATGAAACACTAGCTATAGTGAAAGACGCGTTATACGGTACTGACCTATTTGATTATATCCATTACAGTCGGTAGTTTGAAAACCAATTTCGCCAGCTGCTTGTTGATGGAAAAATTCTAGAATTGAGGCACGTCTATGCGTGATTGTGATTGGTCCATTTCTTCCATGAAACTCTGATACATCAATTAAAAGACTTATATTCAAGTTATACAAATAGTTAGTTTATATCACTAATGATGTTGAGGTGTACTTGAGTGTACCTTAAAAAATAATTGCTTTGGAAGCTTATATGTTAGACATAATCGATGTATTGTACACAAACGTTTAATATGTGGATTAGTTTTACAATTGTCTGTTCTGAAGGATAACACACTGATACGCTTTACAAAAATGTATGTCTGATGTCTTTTGGTTCTCCTTTTTGAATTTACCTTGGAGTTCGGTGTTATTTTGTTAGTTTTGTCGTTGGGTTGCTGTTTCATTTACGTTTACCTCATGTCTCCTTTTGTTCATATGTACCATAAACCTTGCATTTTTCAATGCAAAATGTTGATTTTATAAAGATTTCTATTAAATACCTATCGAGTTTGTGCCGTCCGTGCTTTAGTTCTATATTTTGTTTAGTTATTTCTTTGATTACACTTGTTTTGCCATATTAATGGATTATGATTTTGATCACTCCTATCGGTATGCTACACTTGTCTTATAATAATCTATATCCTTTAAAGTTTAATCTTACAGCGGATTCCATTGGGTGTGTAGCCAAAGGTAATATCTTTGGTTAGCTTAACTTGCTTGTTAGCTGAACCGTGAAGTCATTGTTAGGTTAGGTAAACTACCCTACTTTAAGAATAGACTAGTCCGACAGAAAACCAATCGATCTGTCTGTTGGACTATGTTACTTCGAAAGGAGGGTGAATACCTGACCTAATGATGACTTCACGGTCCAGCTAACAAGCAAGCTAACCAAATATATTACCTTTCGTTACACACTCAATGGAATCTGCTGTAAATATTTTTATTAATTACATTAAGAACATTTATTTGTACTTTTTGTGGAATGAAAATTGAAAATCGTTCTACAATGGACTCTATGCAGATTAATCACCACTATTCAGTCAAGTTGAAGATAATATCATCCAGAAAGTGTGGTACTCACATAAACCTCGTATACAAATGTGTCATTTAATGGCAATGTCGTTAAAACTTTGTCAATGCGGATTCAGTAATGACAATAACAATGGTATTGTAAAAATGACGCTACTGTATCATTTCCTACTTTCTTTTACATACTTGAGTTTTCGAGTTGTGGAATTTTCATGTTCTCCATCTTTTTAAAGAAAGGAAGAACGTGCTTGTAACTCCATCCTGTACATCCCTGATTTTCCCATTCATCAAAATCATGCCGACTTCCTCTGATAAACTGCATCCCATTCAGACTACTTGATCCTCCAAGCAGTTTACCTCTCGGGAAAGATGAAACCTGATTTAATTATATTTGTTAAGTAGAAGAGTAATTGCTCGTTAACTAAACGTTTAAGGCTAGTTTAACAAGACTCCAGACATACGCCAAACATGTGCACACGAGTTTTAATTTAATGTTGTTGTAATTGATTGTTAACCTTATTCCCACCTGAAATCTGCCAATAATAGATAAATGCAATGTAATAATTCAGTGGTTCTGAAAGCCCATTCATGGCATTCAGAAAAACTGAATGCTACAAAGTGTCCAGTAAGAAGTTGCATTATTCGATAAGACTAATTATTTACCACCCCATCTAAATAAAGGGAAACAAAATAACAAACAAAAAACACGATAATAAAGGACAATGTATTTCTTATGCCATATTCAACCCTGTAAAGAAATATTGAGTATTGATGTTTTATTGCAGTTCATTGATTCAAGATTTTAAGAATGTTGAAAAACACTTGACTTTAGGGCCAGTTTGTTCTTGGTTTTTAATGCTCTTCAACTTCGTTACTGATTCAGCCTTTCAACTTTTTTTCATTCCAGTGCCACTGATGAGTCTTATTACGACAAAAGATTAAACCAGTACCCCCATATACTTTCTTGAGTGTCGTTTGCCTACATTACTAATCCGATAAAGCCACTCTCGGTCATGTAAAAGTATTGGTGTAGTAATCTACGTAAATGAAGAAGAATGAAATATATAAAACAAAGTAATGAATTTAATTGGACCAAAATAACACCAATTATCAGATGGTACTATGTACCTTGTCTATTCGCGCAAAATGCGAGTATCTTTGCGGTACAGTTTTGATTTGCCAGTCAGCGTCTGTTCCAAACAATCTGCCATAATGCCCTGGAACGATTGTGAATTCCGTATCTAGTTCGGATGCACCGGCTTCAAGAAGGAGAACAGAGACTGGTTCTTCTGACAGCCGTGACGCCACTACCGCGCCTGCCGATCCAGCTCCCACTTAAGAAAAAGAATCTAATGTTATTCTAATACATAATTTCATAGCTTACTACATACATGTAGGCATACCATATACGTGTGTGTGTGTGATATTTTCATCAATCACTGTCGGCCATACAGCTGCAAGAAAGAACAACTAAATCAAATGCAGGCATGCATTTATCTTTAACTTTTTTACAATAATTATTGTTTGTTTTTCTAGATATTTGTAGCCTGTTCATTTCTTAAAATTATTTGCGCAGCAACCCTCATGCCAAAATAGTAAAATAAACAAACACTGAGATAATTTCAACAGTTTGACGTTAAGCAAATAATATAATCTATACTAATTTATTACCGATAATATAATCATAATACCGCTTCAGAGGTCTATCAAATATTCCAGGAGGATCATATGGTCTCGGTGGTAATACATCAGTCAAAAAGTTTGTTAAAGCAGCAACGTTCATCAATAAAGCTGCACCAAGGAACATATCTAACCTTCGAAAACAAGTAATTTTCTATCTATGATTTTTTCTCGCATTATGGAACTTTTTGAAACCAACCACCCACATGTCAACGAAAAACAGCTGGGTTTTTTTTAATTTGAAATCCACATGGTTTACTTTCCTTCAACTTTTATTGTTGTATGTATCATTAACCCGTTTGTTACAAATCAAACTATATGTTTATCTGCGAAAACGTTAGCCTTTATGTATCATACTTATTTAAAAAAAACTGTACTAGTATTACTTCTGTTCAATATGTGTATTTTTTTTTTATTTTGAAAGAATATACCATAACAATCAAACACAGAATCAAGGACATATAAAAACATATTACATGATCACAGCAGTATAGTTTGTAGAAGAAAATATAGCAACCCCACAACACTGTTCGGGACAAGTTTTCCATTCCGCTGCGTGCAAAAGTTGGCCTCTTAATCTTGGTAGATACAGAAAAATTAAGTTATGGACTAGCATGGTATTGGTTCCCTGATATTAGTATTCAAATGTTGTTGGGCTTAGCACTACTGTTGGAAGAGTTATGCCCCCTTTTTTGTAAAATTCATCGAAGGAAATATTATTGAAAGATATTTAATACAGGGATGGCTGTAAGTATTGACTCCTAAAATATTTTGTTTATTATAAATAACAAGAAAGAACAGAGTACTTTTAGATAGGTATAAATTATGCATTTTGACATCTTGTTAGTTGTGTCAAGCCCTTTACAACTGTGTTCCACAGTTTAAGTCTTAACATTGTGCTGTGAAACCACTGTCCCACGTTAGGGGCACAGGCGCTTGGGGGCAATGCCCCCTTTTGTATGTTTAAGATTTTTTAGTAAATTTTCTTTATATATATATGTAATTTCTAGGACTAAGTATATTGTAAGTGTAGTAGTCCCAGATATTTCAAAACAATTTCTCTTTTAAAACACAAACACTTGGATATAAAAGTCATTGTTTGCATTGAATATTCAAATTTTAATGTTTATACATGGATGGAAATTCGCAAGGGGCCATAAGCCCATGGCCCCTAAAATTTGAGCTGGGCTATTATTGTATTCAACCTTTTTGCCTGATCATTTGACATGTATGATATAACAGTTTGCCACCAAATGTATTGGCTGGGCTCCCACTTGAACATTCAAGTTTCAATCTGTTTAACACTACTGCACATGTCTTGCTTAGTTTTGAAAGCATATATACCAACTCTAATACAACCTGGTCCATAATTTACTAAAACATTAAATTAAAACTAATGACAAATACGATATTAATATCCTGTGCTTGTGGTGAGGTTGAGGATTGAGCGTTCACATTTTATGACCTGTTTAAAGCCAGATAGGTGCCAGTTGTCCAGTGGTTGTCTATATATAGTTACTGTCTTTCAAAAATGGTTTTCGTTGAAGGTTATTAGCTTAAGTCAGGCTAAAAGTTTTCTCTTTTTACTTGTTTCAAATTATGTTATCCCAAGTCCTTTAATCATGTTTATAACTTACTATCATGACTAAACAGTATGGGTTTTGATCATTGCTGAAGGCTGTACAGAGGCTTGTAGTTGTTAACTGTCAAATTACATACTTGTCATTTGGTCTGTGGATGGTTATAAACCTCATTGACAATAAATCCACTACTTCCTATTTTTATATCAATTAAAGAAAATATCAAACAAAATTACAAATAATTTATTTTAAAAAAGGTTATATTATGCCTGTAAAATACATGAATAGAGGAAAAAAGACAGTTCGTATATCCCTATGCAGGTCTTCATTCCTGTTAGTTGCCGAAATTTTATTACTCTAAACTCAGAACTCGTCTTTAATATTGAATAAAATGAATATGCATAGAGAGGAATATTAAATGAAATGAATATGCACAGAAAGGAATAGTATATGAAATGAAAATGCACAGAAAGGAGTTTTTATGTTTACATTAATGAGCAATCAAATTACCCCCTCCCCTCCCCAAAATGAAATCCAACGGATATCTGGAGGTCAACATACAGTTGTTGGGTTGTTACCTCTCTCGCATACTCTGCTTCCGCTTTTTATTCATATATTAGAATAACAAAAAAGTATCTTTACCATATGCAACTAGCCACGGGATTTCCAGGCTTATGAGTGTACCCAGTCTAAAATGGGCTGATTGCATATTTATCCAGTACATACTGAAAAATAAGTTCTGTTAAGTTACTATGACAGATATGTTGAATTAACAGATTAATAGATCTTTTGGTATATCGGCACACGGAGTATTCGATAGCCGCTTTTTGATTAACAAACGCATTAATTTATCAAGTACAAAATTAATGTATTTCATTGGCGCCTAGTAATTTCTAACATCCTATTTGAACCCAAATTTCAAATGTACTAATTTTACAACAAAACAAACAGGCTTTATTCTTTTTTTTTCGGAAAATGTTATTTAAACTTGAATGTAATGAAGTTAGTATAAAATGTGTATTAATGACAGCTTGTTACAGAGGTTTTTTTTTATTTGTCTTTTACAAACAGCCTATTCATGTATTATTTATGCGCATTAGCTAACGCAACTGGATTGTGACAAGAAATCTCTATGACGTTGTTTTCTTCTTGGCAAATAGCGGCAAATCATAACGTTCCATTTCCTGCATTTCACAGATTCCAATATGACACACGCGTCGAAATACGTTTTGTCAAGAAAACTGGGATTGGGCGCCGCAAAAAGGTAGTGAAAATAACACAAAAATGAACACAAAAGATACTACCAGACACAAGTTGTTTCCTTTTTCCTTTTTCCTTTTTCGATATTCAAATTTTGAAAAATATTACAAGTCCAAACCGAATTTTTTTTTTTCCCTCAAAATTTTTTTCACAAATTTTTTTTTCCTCAAATTTTTTTTTCCTTAAAAATTTTTTTTTCAAATTTTTTTTCACAAATTTTTTTTTCCTCAAAATTTTTTTCCTCAAAAATATTTTCCTCAAATTTTTTTTCCTCATTTTTTTCGTTTCCTTATTCGTTTTCTATTTTCTATTTCCTTTTTCGATTTTCATTTCCTTATTCGGTTTCTATTTCCTTTTTCGATTTTAATTTCCTTATTCGGTTGCTATTTCCTTTATCGATTTTCATTTCCTTATTCAGTTTCTATTTCCTTTTTTGATTTTCATTTCCATTTTCGGTTTCTTTTTCCTTTTTCGGTTTCTATTTCCTTATTCGATTTTCATTTCCTTATTATGTTTCTATTTCCTTTTTCAATTTTCATTTCCTTATTCGGTTTCTATTTCCTTATTCGATTTTCATTTCCTTATTCGGTTTCTATTTCCTTTTTCGATTTTCATTTCCTTATTCGGTTGCTATTTCCTTTTTCGATTTTCATTTCCTTATTCGGATTCTATTTCCTTTTTTGATTTTCATTTCCTTATTCAGTTTCTTTTTCCTTATTCGGTTTCTATTTCCTTATTCGATTTTAATTTCCTTATTCGGTTTCTATTTCCTTTTTCAATTTTCATTTCCTTATTCGGTTTCTATTTCCTTATTCGATTTTCATTTCCTTGTTCAGTTTCTATTTCCTTTTTAAAAAAACATGAAAATTACTTATAACCTTTTTAAAAGGTCGGTGACATTTACTTTTTTTTGGCTGAATTTGAAATCACTGGTAGATATATTTTAATACTGGAAAAAGTTTTTCTTTCTTTCATATTATTTTTGGCGGGAATAAATTAAATCATACTTTTCTAAGATCAAAACACATAGGAACATAAACTCTAGAATCTTTAATTGATAGATTCAAATCTTTTGTTTAATGAAACCCTAGAATCTTTTGTGTAACATGAGGACATTACATATACATTGTTCACAATGACAGAGTAGACAAGACTACAAAATACTACATTTTAAATTTAACACAATACATATTGATTAATTATATATATATATAATAGTAATGATGCATGTCTCTACCAAACATAACATGCGAAGCAGTTTTAGAAGTAGTTTTCAAATGACATATTATATATGCATTTGATACCGTGCATTTAATGATGATGCAATTTTAATGCATCTTACTATAAAAACTCTAAAGAACAGAGAATTTGAATTTTAAAAAACCTTGAAAACGTGTTTATCAATTTATGCAGGTACAAATAATTCCACTTCAAACAAAAACGTAAAATTTCTTCAGCAATTTATGTACTTGACAGCAAAAAAATGAAACCAAGGTAAAGTGTTATACATTGTAACTTCTTCACAAATACTTTGAAACGACAATTAAACATCTTTCAATCAAATCTAGAGGGAATTGAAGGAACTTTCTGAGAACATTTATAAATTTGTAAATGTTTGATCTACTTTCAATTTATATAAAGAATAACAGTGTATGTAGTGAGCTAAAGTAACAGATGATGATGGACAAAAAAAAAAAAAAAGACGAACAATCCTATACTTTTCTAGTCACGCGTTTTGCGTAAATATGCATGTTCTCGACAGCTGTAAGCCCGAAACCAATCCTTTTAAAAATTACTTTTGTTAAATTATATTATGACATGGATTTTTAATATGAATTATAAATGTTTATATTTCATTTGAATTTAGCAGATATTTAAATTTTGCATCCAGTTTCCATAGTGATAGGTAGGAAACCCAGATCTATACACGAGTTATGAGGGGATGTCTCATTATATTATAGGTTTTCAGAGTAAAGAGTGTGCTTGATATCAACACGACCGAAAATTCAATTAAGTCATCACACATAGTATGACTATGTTTATTGTTATAATTTTAGTTAAGGTTGCACAATACTTTCTTTATAATGCATGGTTGAAAATTTATAAATGTGGTATTTATGGATAGTTAATATACTACTCTTTCAAATTATAAATGCAATGTTTAAATTATATTATACAACAATTATGTAATCAATTATTATGTTAACTGTGTCTACACAATTTTACTAGTCAGACATTTCCCCTTTTACTTGAAATTAGCTTCTTCATGGATATCCCGAGAGGGTTGATTTTATTATATGTTGTTCCTAGAGCCATTATCTACAAAAGAGTGTTCCAGATTTTGGATAGAATGTATAGATCAAATTTTACACCTAATCAATTATTATATATTTTTATGTTGTAAGGATGTTTACCCTAAATACAGATTTATGAGAGAATGGAATACCATAGCATTAATTGGAGACAACCTTTTGTAGCTCCTGCTTTGTTGATTAAAATTTCGTAAAAATTTCCTCTCTGGTTATAGAGATGATAGAGCTAAATTCATTCAAGTGAAGTGACCAAGATTTTGCCATTAATTGCATAATAATTGATTTCACAGCGATTGCATTACAAAAATATTACATTCATGTAAAAGATTAATCGTTAATCCATCTATATGTCGTGTACATGTTATTATTTTGTACAGGTTATTACCTGTACAAACATTTTATACAAGTAATTACTTGTATGGACCCATCATACAGGTTATTACTTGTACAAATTCAGTTGTACAAGTAATTACTAGTACAATTTTTACTGAGAAAAAGATAATAACTTGTACAAATCGTTATTTTACCTTGGTCTAATTAAAATTCACAACAAATCCTTTCTCTATTAACAAATAATTTATAAATTAGCAAAAAAAACTTTTAATGTGTGAGTACATTTTATATAACAAATATATAAGCAAAACTGTTCAGTTTAGTAGTCAAAACTAAATTGTAATTGGAAAACAGTATAGAAAAGAAATTTCATGATGAAATAACTTAATTGTGTGATGATAATAAATCTTCTAATAATTCAATATTTACATGTGAAGGATACAGAGAGACTTTTAGTTATGTAAAAGAAGCTAAATTGAGTTCCAAAAAGACTGAATTCAAAGATATTTCTAAAGGCAGTATGATGCTTTAAGTGTAGCAGGACTTGAAAAATTATTCACAAAGGAGACGAAATAATTTATTATTGTACAGTAGATAAACTTTACCCTTTGATTAGACCTGCACATTCTGGAGTTGGGCATGGAGCGAGGCTATATAAGGAGTTAAAAAAAAAAATCCGATATCAGCAGAGAAATTATCAGACTTTTCATTCAGATGTGTGAACAGTGTATTTTGAGAAAAAGTGGATCATGCACTACCAGGATCACCAAATATAGTGAACTGCACAATTAATAGAGAAAAAAGAGCAGCTGGATTGGCTTACAAACTCACTGACATTTTTTTCACCTTTTGGAGTTCCATATATTCTGCAAAGTGATAATTGAAGTGAATGTACGTCTTATCTAGTTACAGAACTTAAACTTCTTTGGCCAGAGCTAAAATTAGTGCATGGTAAAGCACGTTACCCTCAAAGTCAGGGATCCGTCGAAAAAATTCCCATGAACCCCCATATTTCTTTTTATAAATGTTTTCCATGTATAATTATAAGCCATTTGTAAAAGTCTTATAAAATTTTATTTATTTCTTAATAGTTTTTGAGAACTTTAACTGGTCAATGATAAAGCTATGAAAAATCAAGAGAGATATTTTTCCCGCCAAAATTTCAATGGGTTATATCTCAAAAACAAGCTCATTGACCCCTATATTTGTTTTGCTTTTTTGATTCTTCAATTAATCCCCTATCAATATATACTAGTTTTATGGAAAGTTATTTATTATGAAACTGAGCAGCAAACTTCCTTAATATAACTCAATATGGAATAGTCATTACTTAATGATATTTCGATATTACACGATATGGTTTTGTATTGACTTGATATAGTTTTTCATTACTCAACGTGGTTTTGTCATTACTCGATGTGGTTTCACCATTATTTAATATGATTGTGTCATTAGTCAATGTGGTTTTGACATTACTTGATGTGTATGTGACTTAACGTAATGTAGTTGCTTCATTACATGATGTGGTTTTGTTATTTCGTAATGATGATTTGTCTATTCTTTATATGGGTTTAACATTACGTAATGATGTTTCAAAATTTGACGATTTTACACTACTTGATGTGTTTGTTTCATTCTTTGATGTGGTCTTGTCATTCTTTGAGTTGGTCCTGTCATTCTTTGATGTGGTTATCCCATTACTTGATGAGGTAAAACCACGTGACCAATTCGGAAAAACCTGTTCTATTTTTAGATAGTTTTCCATGTTGTATATGTGCCTTCAATGCGCAGTGGTGGATCCAGGGCCCCGGAACCCCCCCTTTTTTTGGACGATCAATGCATTTGAATGGGAGCATATAGTTGGAACCCGCCCTTTACTCTAGGTTGGGAACCCCCCTTTTTAAAATGACTGGATCCGCCCCTGATGCGTGAGGCCATCCATCTAATTAGTGTTCAAATTAAAGTTCGGGTTACTGTTTGAGTTAGACTTTGAGTTAGTTTTCGAATTCAAGTCATGCTTAGAATTAAAGTTCTAGTTAGCATTGAGTTTCGAGTTGGACTGCGAATTTGAGTCACATTTAAAGGGAGAGTTCTAGCATAGATGTAATACCACATCTATGGTTCTAATTACATTTTTGAAATTGAGTCACTTTTTGAGGTAGAGTTTGAGTGACACTTCAAATCAACTCACACTTAAGTCACAGGAAAATCGGGAGAGGGAGCTCGGACTAAGCAACAAAGCAGCAATACTATAAAATAAGATATTTTTTTAGCGTTAATGATCATTTGAACATATATATACGAATATCAATCTTTTACTTTTAACCAATTGAATACTCTGATCTACCTCGCACTAATTGAAAAATAAACTTTTTGGAATATCTGTTTCACAAGTGACGACGATCATGTTCCAATTGTCGTAACTATAATACCTTCATCTGTTACTTGAATGTGAACTTCCAAATAAAACCAAATCACTCGGTTTAAATTTCGCGAATAACACGACGGGTGCCACACGTTGAGCAGAATCTCCTTACCTTTCTGGGGAACCCGATATCATCCCAATGGATTTAAATTACCCAGTCATACCGATTTATTGAGTCAGCCAATTGAAACTGTGTTTAAGACACCGCAACTTAACTGCAACTTAAAGTTGGGGGCATAGTGTTTAACCCCTGTCCGTCCGTCCGTCCGTCCGTCTTTCCGTCCCGTTATAGGTATATAGTTATTTCACATAACTCCTCCAACAGTTTGAATCCTAGGAAGTTTTCTCTTTACTGTCTGTTTGTACATGTATTGAAGGTGTGCTGCATGTGGTCAGGGTTTAATTTTTATTTATATGTGCTCTTTTGGGAGAGAAGTTAAACTTTGTCATTTTTCGGAAATTTACTTGCATAAGTAGGGCGTTTCCAGATAACTTCTCCTACAGTTTGAATGCTAGGAATTTATCACTCTGCTAGCTGTTTGTACATGTATTGAAGGTGTTAATGTAGTCAGAGTTTTTTCTTTTTATTATTTTTCCTCTTTTGGGAGAAAAATTGAACTTTGTCCTTCTTGGGGTATAAGCGGTTAAATGAGTGGAGTGCGGGTGCATCACGTTGTCTAGTTCACATTTTTTTCTCGTGTTGTTTTGTTACACTACTGTTACAGTCCGATGTTCGCTCATGTACATGTTAAACTCCGCTTCATGCACTTTCTTTATGTACCTGCCCCAACTCAGTAGCATGAAGTTTAATTGTTGTCGTTGTAAACATATGTGTCATATTTGTTGGTTTTTTTTGTAAAATAGATTTTTCGTTTTTTCGTTTTTGTTCGTTTTTTTTTTCACATAGTGCATGGTGGCTTTTTGTAGCTGACTATAAGGAGTGTTGAAGGCTGTACGGATGCCTATATATGATTTCTTACATCCACTGCATTTAAACTCTGGTAGATAGTTGTCTCATTGCAATCACACCACATCTAACTTTATTTCAACTCCTATGTTGCGTTTTGTATACTGCAACATTGTTTATTTAGTACGCATATCCCGGAGCCCTCTTTTCGGAAGCCCGAGCAAAAGCCCTTATTCCGCGATAGAAAATTTAGTTACGAACTCAAAAAGACATATAAAATAGCTCGATTTTCAACTCAAATCTTAATTAGTTGTAACTAGAACTCTGCCTTTAAATGTTACTCAAACTCGAATTCCAACTCGAAACTCAATGCTAACTAGAACTTTAATTCTAAGTATGAAAACTAATTCAAAGCTTAACTCAAACAGTAACCCGAACTTTAATTTGAACACTAATTAGATGGATGGCCAAACGCATTCAAGGCACAAACAACATGAAAAACTATCGAAAAATAGAACAGGTTTTTCCGAATTTGTCACGTGGTTTTACCTCATCAAGTAATGGGATAACCACATCAAAGATCGACATGACCACATCAAAGCATGACAAGACCACATCAAATAATGAAACAAACACATCAAGTAGTGTAAAATCGTCAAATTTTGAAACATCATTACGTAATGTTAAAACCATATAAAGAATAGACAAATCATCATTACGAAATAACATAACCTCATTGGTTGATATCTTTGGCGGAAGTACATGTGATACATCCTCATTCATTCAATATCCAAGCTGTGGGAAGGTCGTGCTCCACCTGTTGTCGGCAAAGTAACTATATTCTTACTTACTTACATTTGCCTTGGTGGCAATATAGCCTTTGTGGCAATATAGCCTTTGTGGCAATATAGCCTTTGTGGCAATATAGCCTTGGTGGCTTTAAGACCTTGGTGGTCATTTATATATGCCTTGGTGGAAAAAGATCTAGGTGGTCAATTATATATGGCTTGGTGGCAATAGACCTAGGTGGTCATTTATATATGCCTTGGTGGCAATAGACCTAGGTGGTCATTTTTATAATTTTTTAGATTTGCCTTGATGGCAATATTACATTAAAAATACTAGCTTTTGGGGCGTCAAGACCTTGGTGGTCATTTATATTTGCCTTGGCGGCTTCTTGATAGAACTAGATAGTAATGTTTGACCTTGGTGACAAAATGTTTTGGGATTTGGACCTTGGCCGGTAGTTATTATCAACCCAGGTGGTCAGATATTTGTTATGCCGTAAACGCAGGACAAAGTGCTATCGCTATATAAAATATATGTGGAAGTGGGGGTTCTGGTCATTTTGGGAACCTGTAATTGAAAGGAGAATAATAAATTGTTTATAGCGTAAATAGTTACTTTTGAGTGTTGTGCACTTTTCATTGATTATTACATCGTACATACTGATAAAAATGTTCTTTAAAGACTTTGTTAGAAAAGAAATATTGAGAAAGTGAAATAATTTAGTGTGACATGTCACTTGATATTATTGTTATTTACCGGAGTGATGTGTATTGAATTATGAGGTGTCTTCGTCGAGGTCCGCGTTCAGCGGTCTGTTTGATTGTACATAAAATTGAATAGAATGTTTTTGTTTTCAGATGGTGTTGCCTCTGATGAATGATGGAGAAGCATTATGACATTGCACGATGATTCATGTCTGAGTTCGAATAACCTAAAAGGAAAGGATTTTTCTGATCAGAATATGGCGAGAACAAATTGCAATTAATATTGAAGGAATGTTTTGATTTCTAAAGATAATCATAAAAAGAAAAAGAAAAAAAATTTAATAATAATGAATGGGAAAAATACGGTTATAACACTAAATTATGTATGTCTGTGTTGAGAAAGGCAAAAGAAGTCAATATGGCACGGTATTAAAAAAAATAATTGATGGAAGCAGCTTTATGGTCAAATGAACCTATTAAGTAATTCTAATAATTTGTCCGTAATTACATGTGGATGTGTATATAATTGCATTGATGTGTTAAAATATGTCGCATAAATCTGTTGTCTTGGCAGATTAAATAATGATTGTACTATTTTTTGTTTTGTTTAATAAATATAATGTTGAATGATTTTGTATACTAGTACAAATGTATACTAACATTTTATTTATGGTTAAATTTTTAAATTTAAATTTTTTTGTCTACAGTTCGAGGGGCACTGATTCCCTAGTGGGTTTTTTTTCCCACGTGGATTGTAGGCAAAGGGATTTTTCCTTTTCGAAGTGTGACTAATGCTGTCTTAAGTACAAATAAACAGCTTGTTATTGGTTAATATATTTTCAGAGTTGTGAAGAATTAAGTGGAAATAGAATTGTCAATGTTCCTGATTAGGAAGTAAAAAGTGTGTTTGATTCAACAACAGTAAAGAAAGAGACAAGCCAGCATAGCTTACACTTGGAGGTGAAGTCCCTTTGCTTACAAGCTTTCCATATGCCGAAGATGTTATTAAATAATGACAATGTTCATTTTGATATGATTTCATTGCCTTACAAAATGTAACTCAACTTTTAAAAGTCTATGTGGTCAAATTCATAAGAATTTATTGAATTATGAAGTACTTATACAGAACTGTGTACATGTATCTTGAAATTTTTAGAAGTGTTTTAAAGTAATTAAGGAATACTATTTAATAAAAGTGTTAAAAGATATTTTTGTTTTGAATATTGGGAATACTATTACTTCGGGAAAAACCTTGTTAGTGGTGTAATTTGAGATTGGCCGGCAAATATGCTGTATGGGCTATAGAGTTTTCTATGCCCATAACTTAACATGAACTGGATGCAAGATTATATCAATCACTGAGGATATGTGTATAACCTCATTGGTTGATATCTTTGGCGGAAGTACATGTGATACATCCTCATTCTTTCAATATCCAAGTGTTGGTTGGTTTAAGGGCTATGTTTGGTCAGGCAATACATATGGCCTATTGCCTGTTTGGGTTGATGAGAATCTTGATAAGTTCCCCCCTCTCCCACCCATAAGTACCAAAATGTGGATTTGTTTTTTATATTCATATTTTAATATTGGTATTACATGTACACTGTATGCATTTTGGGTTGATGAGTACGAGAAAACATTAAAAAAAAACCATAAGCATTACCATGGGATCATGTTGATGGAACACTCCTTCGCCTTATCGATTTTCAAGGGAAAGGTCAAATAGGTCAAAAAGTAAGATCACAAAAATACCGAACGTAGAGGAAAATCAATTCGGCAAGTCCAT
Source organism: Mytilus edulis (assembly GCF_963676685.1). Taxonomy (NCBI): domain Eukaryota; kingdom Metazoa; phylum Mollusca; class Bivalvia; order Mytilida; family Mytilidae; genus Mytilus; species Mytilus edulis. The sequence goes on from NC_092344.1 coordinate 75,474,776, forward strand.
AATCACATGGCAAAATCAAATAACAAAACGCATCAAAAACGAATAGACAAGAACTGTCATATTCCTGACTTAGTACAGGCATTTTTAATTGTAAAAAATGGTGGATTAAACCTGGTTTTATAGCGCTAACCCTCTCACTTTGATGACAGTTTCATCAAATTCCGTTATATTTACATTGATGCGTAAACTAAACACACACAATAAATAAAATAGTCAAAATATGGGTACATCAGTCATCATCGTATAACAATCAAGTGTATTGGTATGTTTGTGCTTACTTTTTCATTACAATGGTAAAAATAAGATTATATATCTCGGATGACAATAATGTTGATTACAATGCTTCATTTTAAGAGCTCCAGAGTAGTTGTATAAGAAACAACTGTGCACTTTATCCAGTGAGCTCTTGTGCATTGCATTGTGCATGGTAGTCCACATTTTGGTTTCTGAAACGTATCTATAGATATTATCTTGTATTCGATTCTTTCCTCTAGAGTTTTCTATGCCCATAACTTAACATGAACTGGATGCAAGATTATATCAATCACTGAGGATATGTGTAAAACCACATCAAGTAATGAAACAACTAAACTACGTTAAGTTACATACACATCAAGTAATGTTAGAACAACATTGACTAATGACACAACCATATTAGATAATGGTGAAACCACATCGAGTAATTACAAAACCATATTGAGTAATGAAAAAACTATATCAAGTCAATACGAAACCATATCGTGTAATATCGAAATACCATTAAGTAATGACTATTCCATATTGAGTTATATTGAAACATCATTACGTAATGTCAAAACCATATTTAGTAAAGACAAAATATCATTAAGTTATAATAAAACCAAATAAAGTAATATCAGAGTTCCACATAAGACAGCTGTGGCTTTCCATAGAGACATGTACTTGTTCTTGTGTAGATGTTGTTCATGAGCACAAAGGCTTTGCTACAATTAGTTTTTAACATTTATACAAATATTGCAGAATAGATTTGCTGGGATTGTATCTTGTACATATAACATGTATAAAGATTTTTCGTCATAAATCCATACAACTTATCCTTTTTGGAAAAAAAAGAAGGAGGAAATCAGTAGTTGTGTATGTAAGTACTTGTGGTCCACAACTCATCCTCAACCATTTAAGTATTAATTGTAAAAGTTAGAAGTAATACTGATTAAATGTTGTACGAAATTATATAAGAATTGATAAAAGATAAGGAAGAAGGTGCTCAGAGAAACCAATTGGATTTTAGTTTTGACAAAAAAGAGTGACTCAGAATCAATCTAAGAGAGACAATCAATGAGTTAATCAAATAGCATATCAAGAATAGAAAATATTGTCAGCATATCAGAAGGACAGACCAAGACATCGAGTAAAAATTATGGAAGTCGTGTGTTCAACATGGGTATGACCAGTTTGGAAATCTCATGCATAATATGAGAACACAAAAATCCGAAATATAAATTAGAACTGATTTTCATGATAAGACTTATCAAAGGACTCAGGACAAATTTGAATACTCACTATATCATTTTTATATGTAGGACTCAAATCTATGGCAATTTGGCATTACAAACGCCAAAACAACTCCAATTTATGGCAGATTTTTGTTTTCTCCAAATCTATGGCAGATCTTTTTTCAAAACGTCACAATTTAATTACGCAATATTAAACCGTCGGCGCCAATTACGATGGCGGAACCCATAGATGAGGGTGGTAAAGGGTTATTTTCGTGCAACTTGTTTTGACATTTTTATTTCGCGTGCAGCCTTTAAAAAAGGTTTGTTATTCACCATGTTCCGTGAAATCGGTAAAAAGATCAACGTGCATAAAATCTTTAAACGTTCGTTCATCGTGAAATGGCAATTTTAATTCGCGTCCTTCCGTGCAGATACCCCCTTTTTTACACCCCTTATAGATTTGAACACCATTCCAGATGAAGTTATTTCCCTAGATAACAATTTGCGGATGGTTGAAAGGAAGATGTGACCTTATATCCAAAAGAGGAACAAAATGTACCGGCCGAAGACCGCAATGAATAAGGACACCGCTGTTTTCAGTACTGGATATTTTAGAAAAAGATTTATAATAAATAATTTATGGCTGGCAAAGTCTATAATGAAAAATGAAAAATCAACTTACCAGATACCAATATGATATAAATTGTCATCAAATAATAAAAGTATTAACGATGAAACAACATTATGTGAAAATTCAAATTGTTCATTTTTAATTTGTCTTTTTTTCTATAAAAAACTACCTTCTTGTTTGCTAGTTGGTTTAATGAATGGGCTAAACAGATATCATGCACAGATAAAAAAAAATGTTTACGGAGCGCATCATTTTAATCTTTAAGTCTGTATTAAGTTATATGAATTCATTATTTGGAAATGTTTTGGTTGAACATTATGGAATGTTAATTCACAAATGTTTATAGACATGCTTCAATTGTCGTATATTTCCACTTGCTTAAGACAAGTCATTGGTCGTATATTTACTGCATTGTTTTCCATTTGCACAAAATCTGCAATAGATTAAGAAATAAAAAAAAACACCATAGATTAGGAATTAACTTGCCATAAATTTGGGATTGCATAACGTCACATTTGCTATAGATTAGGAATTTGCCATAGATTTGGAACCCACCATAGATCCCAGTTCTACATATATATATATATATATATATATATATATATATATATATATATGTGATGTATGGTGACCCCGACCTATATGCAACGTTATCATATATATCTGGGCAACGGTAGAAAAAACATATTTAGAAAATATTGTTGCACTGTAGAGGAAACATAATAATACTAAGTCATGCAATTTAAAGGAAACCCTTTGTCATGCAGAAAACCAGGTAGACTTACACACAGCTAGATAATACCCAGAGGTAATTTAAAAAATAGAACAAATAGCGCCACATGGAATGAGGTCACGTTTACAGCTTATAACATATTAAATTGCGGACGACTGTGATAGCGTTATGTTCCTCAAGTTAAACGTATCTTTGAAAGAAATTATCCAATCCAATTCCACTTAAGATACCACTTTTACGATAAGCTTCATAACCATAGTGTACAAAGATTTCACAAAAAGAGTTTTTAATCAAGGGGGCTAAGTCAGATAAAAACAGAAAACATCACAACAATAAACTAAGAAGGACGAAATTAGTCAAAACAATGATAATTGATAACACTCTACATAGAAAACAAAGGAGTGTATTTAAATAAAAGTCATCATAGATACCAGGATAAAATTTCGGAACACTAACAAATAGCTGATATTCAACGGTAGGCACGAGTAATAAATCGAAAAGTATATGAAAGGTCCACGACAATCTCAGATTTATATTGCCTAATTCAGGAGTTGCCAATTTTATCTTCGGAAATCAACAAAAGAAAATCGAAATAAACGTTTGTTTTTTGTTATTTTGTTATTTGTGTATGTCGTTAAAGAAACTCACTGTTGGTGGCAATCAAAGATCTGTAAGGGTCTATGTTCGAATATATTCATGATTGTTGCGTTCTTAAGAGTAATAATTAGCGTTGCATAATATATAGATAGTATGTAACCTTGATATCTCTTTAAAATATAGTTCGTTTGGGTGGCTTTTCCGTAAAAGCGTACCTCAAATTTCATTATATTATCATAAACATATTGCAGGCAAAGTTTTAGTGCACATCTAAAAAAAAATTAACTAACATCCAACATTGATTCAAATCTAACATGCAAGAGTTTTATGGTGTTTTTGATTACGTCTGAATTTTATCTCGATCTATAAACAACTGTCATGCATGGGGAGATTTGAAAAATTAATTTTAAAAGATCGAGTCTGTGATAATTGTATGAATATTTTAGAAGATGAAGCCCATGTTATTTTATCGTGTCCTTTGTATGATGATTTTAGAAAAAAATTATTTGATGAAGCAACACATTTTAATAGTGATTTTATGTCTTATGATGATAAACAGAAATTAGTGTTTTTATTTACAGATAATAATATGATTCGTAGCTGTGCCAAAGCCTGTAATCTTATTTTAAATAGACGTAGAAATGTGTTATACTGTAAATAATGTTAATGTCAATATGTTTTATAATAGATGCATTCTTTATATAATTTTTAATGTTATAGTCTCTTGTAATTCTGTACAGAATGGCTCTCCTTTTATATTTATATATTTTTTTACATTTAATGTAATGTTGTATTATATATTATTGAGAGATGAGACTTAAATAAAATATTGAATTGAATTGAATTGAATTGGCCGTTTCAGAATCTAAAGCATCATGGTTAATTTCATTGTTCGTACCCCAAAGTGAAAATAACGTTATGTCATTGGTTGAATTTCTATTGTTTATAACGTTTTAAACCAATCAAAACGCTTTGGTGTACGCTTTTGAAAATATTACCCAGGATGCATTAGATTCTGAAATGGCGAATTGCAAAGAGTGATTTAGGTTGCTTCGGCAATTTGTCTGTATCAAGACAGGAATATACCAGTTTTTTTTTACTAGCCCTGGTGGTAGATAACGTTCGATTTTATGGACGTTTTTAATTTACCTTTGATTATTGGTGATTTTGTATTTTATTGTTTTGACTCACATTAGAATTTAATCATTTTTAAGTTAATTTTATATTCATTTTCTAATATTTTTTTGAACATTATTAGAATTCTTGATTACAGTTAACTTTCATTTGCTTTTATGCAGTATTCAATTAAAAAAAATCAATTAATTTTTTTTATAGATCTATAACCATTGCTGGAGGAAAATGTTTTAGTTCTACGATACAAAGTTAATTTTAAAATTGAATTGTGCCTTTAAATCAACAAGACGATAAATTATAAGATATCGGAGTGTAGCTGAAACTTAGGACAACCATTCACTGGCAAAACATATTTAATCAAAAATGGTCATTTTGCTCTGACCAGCTCTTAAATGACGGAACAATAAAGTATTTAAAAAGTCATTTCATTCTTATGGTTATTTATTTTACTTATCTTATCGGAAAATTCAGATATATTCAGGCTATAGTATTCCAAAATTGTTATTTTCCCGTAAAAATAATGAATTATTTATAATGAAAAGCTACTGAATATTACTGAATTAACTGGAACAATTCGTCTAAAAAGTTTTAATATTTCCCACAAGGAATAGGTGTAAAGGAACGACCATTTAACTTCAAACAAGGGGGGGAGGGGGGGGGGGGGGGGGGGGGGGGGGTAGGGTAATACTTTTTCCTAAAAGAAATATTCTGATTTCTGAATTGATGAAAAAAAATATTCCAAGCAAATTTTACCAATTCTATATAGTGCTAAATTTTGAAAAAAATAATTTGATCGATAGCATTCAAAAATTTAAATTAAATTGTTCACGCTTAACGCGAATTTTTTTTTTTGACTCCGACAAAAAACATCCCACTTAAAAAATGGTTGCTCCCTACAATTGACCGATAAACTGAACCTGTCCAAATTAAAAGAGAAAAAAACAAATAAACAAAAATTTTGAAATAAAAAATAAAAAACCCTTTATCTAATGGTAAAATCAAAAGCTGAAACACATCAAACGAATATCAAAATGGTTTTGATGATTTTTTATTTCAGAAAATTTTAAACAAATAAAAAAAGGAAACAATTTTTTGGATAACATTTATCAAACCCTTTTGCAAGTTTCCCTATTAATGATGTCTTCAAATTTGTTTTTTAAGTGGATCTTTCTCTTTCATAATCTACATAGTACATAAAATGTCGTATACTCTGTCCGATCCCAGCAATATCAACAACTTCGTGAACATTTCTGTTCTACAAGACATATTGTTGCTTCAAATGAAATAATAAAATCAAACAAACTGATTTCAAATAAAGTAGCTTACGATTAACCACTGAAAATCTGTATCACAAACCAAACTGAATGATTAAAAGTATTGTCTTACCTTTACAATCCCACAGATCTAAGGTGAATGAATAAGTATTTAGAGAATAACAGTGTATGTAGTAGGCCGAAGCAGCAGATGCTGGACAGAAAAAAAGACGAACAATCCTATACTTTTTCTAGTCATGCGTTTTTCATCAATAAGCATGAACTCGACAGCTGTAAGCTTGAAACAATCGACCTTTAAAAAAATGCCTATATTATCATTTTATACACAAAACAAGCTAGGAATATAATTTTATTGCTAAACTACAAAAACATATTAACTAATAAAATTATACAATTATATACAATACTTTTTTGGCGTACGGCTGTCTCAGCAATTTTGCGTGCATGGTCACTTTATCCGAATTTTTTGAAAACAAATAAAAATAGTGTAGTTGTAGGCAAACTGCCAAACCAACGATCCTTTTATCATGGGTTAATTGTCAGATGGAATACGTATTGCTTCAAATTCATTTTGCAATCGGACATGGCTCACGAATATCCACAGCCAAACCGACGATCCTTTTATCATGGGTTAATTGTCAGATGGAATACGTATTGCTTCAAATTTTGGATCACTAAAGGGTAGCCTAGCTGAATCTGGCAAGATTTGCTGATTAATTCAAAAGTGAGAGAAGGGGTTGGACAAAAGAAAAATCTTTGAAATAAGTAAATGTATTTGTTACTCTCTCTGTATATATTTATATATCGGTTGATTATTGTAGATGGCAGATGTGCCCTGAATACTAAAAAGATGTCGAAACGTTTACAGCTACTGATTTCAAGTATTATGGAAAATACTTTAAGTATAAAGGCCTAGATTTCGGAAAGTCTCTTGTTTATTTGCCGAAATCTACAGTGGAAATAATAAACAATAAATCAGCCACGGTTACTACTGGTGATATTATAACACTTAGAATAATCCTCCATAATAAAAATGATGAAGTTTTAAATGAAAGTGGTGATTTTCTAAAAAAATGGATGTCTGAGAAAGGCAAAGGCGCAGGTTCAGCGGGGTATGTAGTAGGTCATGGTAATAGTACGTATATCGGAGTGATAAGGGCATTATGGAGCGGATCTCCGCACATCAAAATGTCATTGTCATATGCAAAAGAATCTATTGGACTATACGTAAACTACATATATAGAAATGGAATGTTGAGCGCTATTAAAGGGATTTTTAAGAATGCACATGGAGAAACTGGTAAAGGTTCATGTGGGATACACACACTAGCAAAACACGGCATCTGTGACTTTACATCATTAAATTATGGAATGCGATGGTTTTGTTTATTACCAAATGCATCCGGGTTTGATTGTTCAGAGTGGTATTCCATAACTGAAGATATGACGGTACCTACATTCACAAATTCAAAGAAGCAGTTCTTGAGGTAATGCATTTATATATTCAAGGAATTTCTGCATTTCAGGGAATATTTTTGTTAAATGGTTGATTTTCCTTCTTTTCATTACACATCAGACTTGGGGTCAATTACATTGGAATGTAATTAATTAAATTACACATTTCATTGCAAAAATGATCAATTACACTAATTACACATTACACAGTTTTTGAAATTTAATTAATTAAATACAATTACTTTACTAAAGTTATTAATTAAATTACACATTACATTTCATCATGATATTTTTTAACAATATTTTACATGTATATATAATGCATGTCTAAAATAATATGTAAGCATAGTTTAAACGTTGCATTTGATAATCATTTAATTTATTTATTTTAATGTTTTGTCATCTAGTCTGAATTTGTCTGGTCTGAAAACAGCAATTGTTAGAATAGTCTTTAGATGGGAGCTAATGGGCAAAATATTGCTTGATCAGAACATGGAAGTTTTACGATTAGAAGATCATTATATTGAAAGGGGAGGGAATTTGTTCCTATTAACTTGCCAATACATCAAGGGGTATTTTGACACCTCAGAAATGAACTCATTTGAATTAAACATAATATGAATAAAGAAATTATAAAAAATTAAAAATATTTTTTTATTTTACTTTAAAAATATTAAAAAGTGTGCTTGTCACAATATTGAAAATAATTCTTATTACAAACAATGTATATAATGTCCAAATATTAGCAATATTTTGCTAATTAGATAAAATACATGTAACAGTGGCATTGCCTCTGGACATTTTAATCTGATTACTTGCTATTTGTTTTTACAGCTGTTAATTTTTATTTCTATAATCCTTTTGTGTATACTTTTTTGACAAAATGTTTGTATGCAGTGATTTTACATTCTAAATGATCAGTCTATTTAAAGAAAGATGTTTTACAGTGACACATTTTTGTTGCTTTTGTTTAACAAGGTGATTAATTACTTATCAATCTATTTAGTTAAAAGATCTTTCTTAAAAACTGAAAAACACTAACATATGATTCTCACATTTAAAAAAAAAATTATAGACTATAATTAGACTATTAAAAAAAAATCTGTAGGTCAAATAAATGATATAAAAACTTTGGAATAAATTACAAGCTTCATATATTAAAACAAAACATGTGATATCAATTTTTGAAAAATACATATAATTTTACAATTTATATTATTAACTAACACGAATCCTTATCTGGCACACCATAAAAGTACATGTAATTGCAATGTAATTCAAAAATAATTGAGCATTACATGCTTTTTTTCAATGTAATTAATTAAATTACCATTACATGTAATTCAAAAAATGCTCAATTACACATTACATTCAATTACATGGAAAATTGTAATGCATTACACTTAATTACCATTACATTTTTAATTACCCCATCCCTGTTACACATACATATTGTATCTTTTATGCTTTGACGCTTTTAATTTCACAATTGCCACTTGAAGAGGAACCAGCGAAATTGTGATACGACAATACAGTTATTGAGCAGCGATAGCTTCTATTTGAAGAGAACAAAATTAAATAAAATTCAGTTTAGGTTATGAACCTAATGGTCAAAATTTCAATAGTAAACCTTAGTAATTATGTAAGAACTTCTTTAAGATATTTTATATATTTAAGGAGACAAGGAGGAAGTTAGCCAACCATGATATAAAAAAATGATTTTCTGCCGAATGCGATGAGTGTGTAACTTAATGTGATATCTTTGGTTAGCTTGTTTGCTAGCTGAACCATGAAGTCATTATTAGGTTAGGTAAACTATCCGCCTTTAAGAGTATACTAGTCCGACAGATAACCAATCTATCTGTCTGTAGGACTATGCTACTTCGAAAGGAGGGTATTGTACCTAACCTAATAATGACTTCATCGTTCAGCTAGCAAGCAAGATAACCAAATATATTAAATTTAAGCTACACACTCAATGCAATCGGCTGTAAAAAGTATCTCACATTGCTTCTATTTTATTTGTTCTGCTTGAAGTAACGGCATAGCATCTTGAGGGGAACGAGATAACTTTCTTGTTGGAACGACATAGAATATTGAGGGACGCCATAGTATCTTGAGGGGCTAACACATTCTTTTTCTTTCATGACCGCATTCTGCCACCGTAGAATAGGTTTTTCTATACTGAGAAGAAAATGTATGGTCCTATACATATAAACCGGTCGATATTCATAATGTGGCATTGCATAGTCTTTCTCAAATTAGTCAAGAACTCTTTATGATTGCTATTTTAGTCTCAGAAGCATAAAAAATTATAACTTTTTTAACTGTTCATGGTCTCACATAACAGATTTCGAAGAACGGATGTCTTTGCATTTCAATATGTGTGACGTCATGTAAAGTTGTTGAATTTCAGAAAATGTTATCGTTGCGATAACTTGACATACAAAGGGACTTAACGAATGCATTTGCATTTCCAAATTAAGAGGAAGAATCTTTGTGCATGTATATGAGTTATGCAAATGCAAAAATAATCTGTACAATCTAAACTAATTTTTTTATACAACACATTTCTTGTTCTTTTATTGCTAAATATAAATAAGAGATGAATTACATATGTGTGATTAGATTGAACAGATGTGTTCATATACTTGAAGACCTTTGTGATTTGCTCTTAGTGACGGTTTGACATACATTTTTATATGATCGTTTGTAAACATAATATAAAAATAAATAAATTTATACTTGCAGTACAACTAGATATAAATTCATAAAGGAATTAAAGTTGATGTACTTGGTGGTAAGTTATTAAAGTAACCATGGTAACAGGTAATATATCTTGCATAAAAATGGCATTAAGTTATTTAATGTAACTGGGCTGTCTCCCTCCATCTTGAACTTTGAAGTAGCATATAACAATAGGTTTAGATCTTTAATAAAATGTGCAAATTTTGAGAGTAGGGTGTAATCGTGTGTAAGACTTTTCATGTTACAATGTAGTATAGAAAATTTTGTTTTGTCATATTTACGGCTGTATTTTCTATAACAAACACATATTTTAGTTTGATTTTTTTTCAACTCTTCCACATACGGAGATATAACTCGGATAGTAGCGGAAATAACACGGATAAAGTGTTTTTTATAATATAGTGTAGTGTGGGGAATTTACCAACCTTAATCTCTATCAAGAAAACAAATACGGTGACCCAATTTTTTCTTTCTTTCATCTGAAGACATGTTATATGAGCCATCTTCTTACATTTTGTCTTTAAAGTCTATGACGTATAAAAAAACATTGGGTTATCCATGCGTAATCTATACAAACTATTGCACAACCTGTAGCATAACAAAAGTCTGTTGACCAATACTTTGTATTATATTTTGAAAAAATATAATAAAAACTACACTCTTACAAATTATTAAAAACATTCTATATATTTAAATTAAGACCTTAAGTTAATTGTAGATTACAAGTGCCTTAATTATAAGATACTTATGTAGGATTATCATAGTTGTGATGTTTAGTTTTTATGCCCCTATCTGTTATTTGTATTCATTTGAATTTCCAATCATTTCCTTTCGAGCATATCTAGTGGCAAAAAAGAAGATACCAAAGTGACAATCCCTATTCGTAAGTCGAAAAATAAACCTGATAATACCATAGCAAATATAGACAGGTCACCAGTACAAAGCTGAAATCATCATTTCATTGAAACTATTCGTGATCTAACTAATGAACAGAATCAAGTATTTTCTCTGAAATCCGTATCAATCATTTATCAAACACTGAAGTTATAACAGTTCATCCTAGATGTTTTATTACACGAACTGGTACAAATAAAAATATCAAATGATTACGACACCGTTATCATGGTTATGCCTAAATACTTGTCTTGTTATATATGTTTGGACATGAAAAAATGCAGTCGTACAACAAACGGTGAAAATTTTCAAAAAGTGTTTCGCATGTGACCTACAAAATATAAGGTACGGAGAAGTTCATTGGCAGTCATCGATAAGCTACCAACCATCCTCGTGGGCATGGTCACCTTGCCTCACAGATCCATAGGTAATAAATAAGGTATTATCACATAGTTATAAGTGATACTTTATTTTCAGAAGTAAACATAATAAAATTAGAAGCTGATTTAAATTGAATTCGTTTTGAATCAATTATTATCTTTCTGAGAAATATAACAAATAACGACCCTGTGACAATAAAAAGTAAAATCACAAAAATACTGAACTCCGAGGAAAATTCAGATTTAACAAGTATAGAGGACAAATTATTGCTCTCCTTGTATCAAAATCCTTATCAAACCATATTAAGAAAAGTTGGTTTAATTCCATGAGTTCATTAACAAAATACTTAGACATAGATGTATCGCAAGCTTTTAATATGAAATCAAACTTGAAAAGATTTATTTTAAACAAACTAAAATATAATAAGTTGTGGTATTCATTTTTAAACAGTGACAGAAAAAATATGGAAATAAACTTAGAACTAACAGACTTTTTAAGAGAAATATATATTTTGAACCTCATTTGGCTATAGGTGATAGAAATCTGAGAATTCAGATGACAAAATTCAGAATTAGTAACCATGATCTAAAAATAGAGAGAGGTAGATACAGGGGACTTCAGGCAATGGATAGAATTGGTAGTCTTTGTAAAAAAGAAGTTGAAGATGAACTCCATTTTTTACTTAAATGTTCATTTTTGGAAAGTGAGAGAGTTTCAATTATTTCCAACGTTGTTAAAAGTTACAAAAACTTTCACAATTTAGATTATCAATCACAATTTATTTGGCTAATGGCCAATGAAGATAAGTCACATTTTTAATCAAGTGAGCAATTTAATTAATAATTTAAATGTTGCTCGTTAACAACTATTAGAAATTAAGTAAATATATATATTTTACTGTCAAAAAGACAGAGGCATAAATTAGATATTTGTAATTTTAGATTTTTAATGTATGATCATAAAAGCACCAGGGGAAAAACCAGAATATTTAATTTCAGTTTCCTATATATTTTAGGATCACTGTATTTGTCGAAGTTGAAACATGATACATTGTTTTATAAATATACATTAGTGTGTCTTTCTTTTCTCTTCATTGTAATCATTGATTTAATTGTATTCAAATAATTGTAATCATTTTGTAATCATTTGTACCAAATTTAACTTGTGATTATTCTGCCTGTAATGGGCGTCTTTAATTGACAATAAAATATATTTGATTTGATTTTGATTCGATTTTCTACAACAGATGAACGACATATTGAAGATTCTACGATACACAAATTTATTTCTTCGAAAAACTGCAAAGGCTTTCCAAAGTGATGAACTAAGGAAGTTTTTGATTCGGAAGCAGGTAAAATATGTATATAAACTCCAAGATATTGGGTCTAAACAATACGAAGATCTTTTGAAGCAAATGCAAAACGAAAGAGAATCTCCTTTTTTTAACCAGATAAAAAAGAACAATTCCCTAATAAAGGCGTAAAATGAAACTTGAAACTTCTTTGTAAAAAACAAAGCTGGAGAACCTGGAAAGTGATTGAGATCTCTTTTCTTTACTTTAATTTCTTTTCCAAGTAGACAGTTTGACTTTGAAGATGTCTTTAGCCATGAACACCAAAACGTCTTTGTCTCAGAATGACACTTTAACCTGTGGTATTAAATCACAGCAAGTGGGGATACTTGAAAAATTTTAACGTTTTCCATTAACTGTTCCAAATTCTGACGCATTTGTCGTTTGTGGAGCAACCTGTGGGGTAAAATATTTGATTTGATAATGATATGATTATGCAGATGATGTCATACTGCCTTATAGCCTAAAATCTTGCAACGATAAGTATCCAAGAGTATAGACATTGTATTTGATGTTTATTACATGAATGATTTAAAGGCTGGGACGACAAAAAAGGCAAGTTACTGGAGCTAGACGGAAAGTTGTTGGTTCTGGTAACACGCCAAGGGTTTGGAGTAGTTTTCTCTGTGAAGATGACAACAGAACGGATATGTTCAAATTTCTTGCCGACATAATTGCTTCTTTAGTAATTTATAATCTATCTCATCGAACTAGAGATAAATGATACTACAGATACAGTTAATTCGGCCTCATATCTTGAATTACATCTAGAAATCGACAATGAAGGAAAACTTTAAGACAAAAGAGATGATTTCAGCTTTCCAATTTTGAACTTTCCATTTCTAAATAGCAACATTCCAGCAGCACCTCCATACGGGGTATATATCTGCCAATTGATACGATATTCTAGTGCTTGCATTTTCTATCATGATTTTCTTGATAGATGATTGCTGCTCACAAGGAAGCTATTAAACCAAGAGTTTCAAATGGTGCAGTTGGAATCATCCCTTCGTAAATTTTACGGACGCTATCACGAGTTGGTTGACCGTTATGGAATTACCGTTTAAAAAATGATATCGGATATGTTCCTTACGTCGTACCTATAATCCCCTTCCCTTTCATGAATGTGACCTACCGAATTATACTACCTACCGAATTTGTAATAACATAAGCAACACGCGTTAACACGACGGGTGCCACACGTGGAGCAAGATCTGCTTACCCTTCCGGATTACCTGAGATCACTCCTACTTTTTGGTGGGGTTCGTGTTTCTTATTCTTTAGTTTTCTATGTTGTGTAATGTGTACTATTGTTTGTCTTTTTCATTTTTAGCCATGGCGTTGTCAGTTTATTTTCGATTTATGAGTTTGACTGTCCCTCTGGTATCTTTCGTCCCTATTTTATAAAAATGTCACTCAAGGTGAAAATATTCTTTGCAATTTCAATACGGATACTTCCCAGCTATCCCCTTGTAACCATGAACAGACAGATACATAAATAGATTATCCATGATAAGCATGCTGCTGAAAATGATTGTAAAACGTAATTTTAAGAAGTACTGACACAGCTGTAGTAGTATTAGAAATTGCAACACTCGCAAGATAAGGTGTGGACAAATTGTGAATATGTTTTTGAAGGAATGAAGGCTTTCTATGGCTTTCTTTACATGTCATAGCAAATTCGCTTGGTCCTCGTGTAGCTGTTCTTCGTTCTGCTATGCATTTTATTGATGCGAGACTGTGTCGACATTTCATGGTAAAGTGAAGATGTCAGTTTAGCACACATGGAAAGTATTCCCAGATGTAACAGACGTTTTTATCCCGCTTTTGTATTAAAACACAGACACATACATTGATAACATAGAAGCATTTCTTTGCATCATGTATGGCAACATCAATATTTGCTGTTAACGAGGCACGATTTGAATCGTTAGCAAGGACGCAGCGGCCTTATGATGCTATTCTGCCTACCTGTAGTTCTCTTCCGGTTCACATCAAAAGATAAGCATATCAAGGTGGACATGTTTGGGCTCATCCAGATTTATGCATTCGACAGGTCAATATACCAAGTCTTGAACATTCGAGTTGGATGAAAGAAAATAAAATAATGACAGTTTTGTTGGCTTTCGTTGCATCCTCGTGTCCGGATTTTTGGAAATCCGAATGCAAGAAATAAAGATGTGTGGGTAATTGTAAATGCTACCGTTCTGGTCTTCTTTGTACAGGTGTGTGCACTCAAAAAAATAATTACTTGAATTTACTTAAAACAAGTATTTAATTTAGTCAAATTAAGTAAAAAAAAAACAAGTAAAAATGTTTGTCAAAAAAATGAGTAATTTCTAGTAATGCCAAGTAATTGTAAATAATTACCTAGTAATTAAATTTAAGTAATTTTTCAATGTATCTTAAGTAATTCTTGTAATAATTACTTAAGTTATTTCTTTCCTATATACTAAGTAATTCTTTTTATTATAGTAAGTAATTCATTTAATACACTTTAAGTATTTATTTTAATTATAGTAAGTAATTCATTTAATACACCTTTAGTATTTCTTTTAATTTTTATAGTAAGTAATTCTTTTAATAAAAGTAAGTAATTCTTTTAATAAAAGTAAGAAATTCTTTTAATACAGATTAAGTATTTCTTTTAATGATAAAAAGTAATTCTTTTAATACATATTGATTATTTGTATTAATAAAAGTACGTAATTCTTTTAATATTTATTGAGTAATTCTTTTACACATAAATTATATATATATTTATAATATATTTATAGATTAAAATAAAAATTCTACACTGTTTTATTATAAATGCATATAATTTGAAATAGTAACATACCTTTTTAAAGAATGATCATATACTATATCCTTTGTTATAATCCATTTCTCTTGTTTGTTGTAAGTTAACATGGGCTACCTCCCCAGCAACTCTTTGTGTTACATTTTCATTTAATTGAATAAGTACACAAAGAGTAGCCAGAAATATGAAAACCCTTTTTGTAAGGTTCTCCTTTCCTTTCATGTGTGTAACTCGTGTAAGTATTTCAACAAACTCTGTAAACTTTTGTTCAAATTCAAAACTGAATGAGCTCCAGCCAATTTTCAAAAATAGCTTACCAAAGTCAAATGAAACCTTAATTCCGATTGGCCGAATATTTATTCAGTCTCAAATCAAAAACTACTTATTAAAAATACAGGAAATATTATACAATTTTGTACATTTATAATAAATAATTAATTTTCAATTTTAGTAAAAGTAAGTCATGTTATTTTACATTATAAAAATTATATTAAAAATAGATAATATAAATTTGAAGATATTTTGAAATGAAAATAGGTTACGTAATGACTAGTAATTCTTATACTAAGTAATTCCGATCAAATTTTTTAAGCATTTCAAAGTATTATCTAAAAACAGGCTATTTTTTCAATTTGGAATTATTCTAAATTATGTATTTTGCATGATTTCTTGTGCTTGAAATTCCATGTTTATTCTGCATTATTATTTTTAAGCATTGCATAATACTTTCCATACAATGTATTTTGTATAGATAGTTTTCTGCGCAGCACAGTACATTCTATTGAAAATGTGTTATCTACTTTGGAACAGAAAGTGTTGGGGCCACACTGAACATTAAAATCCAGAATATACATGAAATTTATAAAAAATTTCAAGCATAGGAAATTATGCAAATTCCATTTAATTAAAAATATTTCCAAGTTGGAATAATTGCCTGTTTAAAGAAAATTGTTATCCAAAATTATGCAATTTTCAGACTTAAACCTACATATTGTTGAAATTGTTAAATTATGGTGTCAAATTTCATATAGGAAGCATTTATTATTATATATAATAAGCCTTATGCAAGAAAACAACATGATATAGTGCCTTAACCTACTTAGTAATAACATGTTTTCAGAAGTAATTCCAGTAACTTTCATACAGCTTTTTAGTATAAACTAAAAAAATGTGTAGTTCTTGAATATATGACTTAGTCTAAGTTATTTCTTTCTACTAAAAACAGTACGGGTAAGTTATTACCTAAATATGGATTAAGTAATTCATTTACTCAAGTGAGTAAAATTATTATTAGTATTTGTTTTAATTTCAGTAATTTTTTTGATAGAAACACTTTTTCAGTAAAACAATTACTTGTTTCAAGTAACTATTTTCATATCTAGTAAAATATAAGTAATTGCTAGTAATAGTGAGTAATTGGTAAGTAATTCCTAGTAATGAGTAATAAAAAAGAATACTTAATTCCAGTAAAATATAATTACTTAGTACTGGTAACTTTCAGATAATTATAAGACAGGCAATCTGTATAAATATATATGCATTTGAACTGAACAAAATTTTAATACATTGGATATCTCATGTTAAGTTGATAGAAATGATAAAATTGACATTTTCCACGTTTTTGCCGCTATTTTGGAACCGGAAGTCACTTTTTTCTTCATGTATGTATTGTTTTGTCGTACTTTAGGAACTTAAACATGTTTAATTGAAGTTTAAACATAATTTGCATTGGATTATACCTATAAAACAGCTTTAAAAGGATTTACGAAATGTAGCCAATTGGATATGACGCCATATCCAAATAAGCGGTGGCCATTTTGAAAAAATGATTTTTTTTTATGGCCAGCAGCATAATTTTTTTAATTATCAATTACTAGTGAACCTATATTCTAAATTTCATGGTTGTATCACGATTTGAACTATTATGTCCATACTATCTCTCACTATTTAACCGTTTTTATTTAATATACTAAAAACCATAGGCCTCATGGTTTCTTTTTCAAGAATCAACGCTTATCCATTGTATCTATATCACTTATACCACAGATTATAACTCAAAACTTTCGGAGTGAAAGAATAGTAATTTTAAGTCAAATAAATATGTTACCATCAAAAATGTATGATACGAACAAACAAACAACAAACAAACATTTTATTTGCCAATCACGGCGCCCAGAATGAGCAGAATAATTATAATATAATTTTCAAACATAATGTAAAGTAAATTCAAAATAGGTTAAACAAAGTACATAATATGATTGATTTTGATTTGGTTGATTGATATAATATTAAAGAAAATGAAGTAGGCAATTTGTAAATAATAAACATATATAATACAATATGACCAATAGTCTGTTATTCTGGTCCCTTTATTGGACAGCACACCTCGTAGTATATACTAATAATTTATCAAATGTAAAAGAAATAACTTATGTAATTGCATATTTGATCATACATAATTTTATATAGAGAAATCTAATTTAATATTGTATTTCTGTTTATATTTAAAACCTCTAATAACTGACAAATTATTATCAAAATGTTTTTATCTTCATTTCCCATTAGCCAAATAAAAAGAGATTTGTTATCAAGTTTTGAAATATTTTTATTTTTACTATATATTTTGCTTAGAAAGGGATTTCTAACATTATCCAGAGTTTTACATGTTAAAAGAAAATGCATCTCATCTTCTATTTCCTCATTACAGAGTTTGCATATTCTATTTTCTAGTTTAATTTTACGAATATCTGTTGTAATAAACAAATATATTTTGAAATATCAAATTAAACTATAATCGTTTCGGTTATTCATGGTCTGACTATGATGTATGTAAATAGAAAGGATAATTGTGTATTTTAGGTTTATTCTATTTTTAGAACCAAACTATTCCTACACAGAAGAGCATTATTTATAGTGGTTTCCTCTTGGCACATTTCGGCGCAACTATTATCCATGTGCGAAAAAAGAGAGAGGAACGCTCAGGTTACAATGTACCAAATGAAATTACATGGGCGCAGCCATTTTATGAAATGGAACATGACATAGAGATAAAAATAGATGGCTCTCTGTGATTGGTTGTTATATCATTTATATGTTTTTATTCTGGAAAGCATCATGAATGAAGTTTCATGCAAGCACAAATTTGTCCTTAAATGTATATGATGAAGGGCCGGAAATATTTTTTTTATGTTGATCAAAATTAGGGAAAATTTTCTTTGAAATCGTAAGGTATCGTGAAAACCCCCCAAATTCACCAAGAAAAGCCATGGGACCATATATATTTGAGTGTGGTAAAATCACAAATAGATATCGAGCTTCAATTAGACAACAGCAGTTTTTCCATAATTAGTTTATTAAAAACGCCTTTTAAGGAGATAATTGCTAAAAATAGCATTGCCGGCAATGGGGCCACCAATTAGTACTTTATATTCTATAATGGTCTCAAAATATGTCAAAAATGGTATTTAAAGAAAGATTTAGACATCAAAAACGCTTTACTAGTGTTGTGATGTGTGTGAATAATTCCGTTTTCATGCTATAGTCTGTTTCTTATTTGCATTCAAAATACGGGTAGGTACAGGATTACATCGCCTGGATGTGTCTTTTCTGTTCTTATCCAAAATTTGTCTTACAGTCTTGATAGTCATATATAGGCCTAACTTTTGGCGATACTTGTTAGATCTTGTCACGTCACATGACATAGAAATCTTCGATTTTAACCATCCCCCTTTTTTTGGGAAAAACGGCTCCAAGGGTATTTGTATACACTAAACGATATCACATCATTCAAAACATTTCCCAGACTACTTGTATAGCTAATATAGGCCATTAGAAGCTGTTTTTTACGAAAAGAAGCTAAAGTGTGCACATGTATCCGATTTATAAAGCTATAGTCCGTTTCAAAATCGTGAATTCATTTCATATTGAACTGGTCCGAATTTTTAATTTGGTTTTCGGCACAGCGTCACTCAAATCAAATTCTCTGTTGATCAATATCAGAAGCACATGATTACTTCGAAAAGGCAATACTAGCAAAGAGACAAAATATAACACCTTCAACAACCATTTTAAATTAATTTAATTTGGTCATCGGTAATTGACTTGTCAAGATGAGATTCTGATATACAAATGATGTCATACTCATGTAGTTCATTGTTAATGAGATCTTACTTAGGAAGTTAACTACACACATTATTGTGTACTATTTTCAAATTATTTTTGTTACTCTGATCTGGACCTGGAGTTTGCTCAATTCCAGCAACCAGTAACAAAAACTGTATAATACTACTGAGGAAAAAAACATTTTTTATGATTATAGGGAGGATTATGTTGTGATTAATATTATAGTTTACAAATTTACAGATTAATGTTCAAAACATTGATCAGTCAAAACTATCAAAACTTATAATGAATAAATAGTGAAACATAAGCACATGATGTACACTTTGGACAGACCTTCGAAACCAAAAGCTGGCATATGCATTGATTAACAGGACACTCAAAACTAGACGAGATAAAGTACAAAACAAAACATACATGTACATAACATATACAAAACATGCAAAAGGAAAACATTGATAAATAACAAATGTTAACGATATCAATTATCACTTATATTGTGATACTGTAATACTATTGAAATTTTTTTTTAGCAAGGTCTGTGTTCATGCAATAACTTGCATTTCAGACAAAAATTGAATAATGCGCAGTGATATTGACTAAACTAATCTATACAATATGCTAGACAGAAATTTGTAAACTCGACTTAAATTTCAATTCACGAGTGTAGAAGTGAGAAACAAATTTATACTCTCTATGTTTTAGATTCTGGTAATACTATAGTTGTGAAAATAAATGTATGGGACACCCTTTACTATTGCAACCATTTGTCAGTTGTTTTTGTGTAAATCTCATGTGTAAAACTAGTTACCTACAGGATATAAATAATAAAAAAAGCAAACCGGAAATATGAGTTTTTAAAATTTAAACCAAATACGTAGGAAACGTATATATTCCGGAAAATAAGTATGAAATAAAGTAGTCCGAGATTACTCTGACGTCCAACGGCTATTTTGCCAGACAAGCTGGGGCTGTGGGACGTCAGAGCTCGTCCCATATCAAAAAGTGGATATTTGCCCGTCTAAAATAGATGCGCTGCTTCGTCGCTCCTTGTGCCGACTAACGGCCTTGGAACATACCCATTTATATCAGTCATATTCAGGACCGATAACTCTGTCGATAAATATTGTCGTGTATTCAATGTCGTTGAAATCAGGGGCAATTGTATACTAGTATATGTCTATGTTGAAATGTATACAATAACATTTTTTTTTTACACAAGTTTAACTTTATATCAATTTATTGAATGCCCGGATTTTCCTTAAAATATTAGATTAATAAAAAAAAATTAATAAAATCATATTCAATGAACTCTTGTTTAATTTTCTGCGAAATAAAACAAATCCATTTAAATTAGAATTTGAATCAAAATATTTCTTTAAAATATATAATTATAGAAACATAAATATTAATTTGATTATCTTTTAAAGCAAAAATATTTTTTTTAAAGAAATTGTTTTATATTGTTCATATTTTCTTAAAGTTTATTATGATACATTTGACACGGAGAAGAGAAGATATATTTGTCTGAAAACTTTTGTATATCACAAAATTCAAACTCTGGTAATACATGCATGTATACACAGGATGTTTAATGTCACCTGGTTGCTTTTGGTTTGCACGTCTACCTGACAATATATTGGAATGTAACATTACAACCCAAGTCAGAGTTCACCTGGTCGTCAAGTGATGGGATTTTGAAGGTATAGAATATTTATCTATTATAATTGTTTGGATTTTTTTCTGTCTCGGGACGTAAATATTTTTTGGTTCTAAAGGAAAGTATAAATATATTTCTAGAAAAAGATAAATTATACAGAAAACAGGAAAAACGCCTTTAAAAAAAGCAGAGAAAATTTTCTTGTTTACTTCTTTCTGGTAACAGTATATATATATCTTGGATATCAGGCGGTCAAAATAAAATGTTCCCGTGTCACTCTTAAAATAATATTCTTTATCAAGAAATTTTGAAATCAATCATATCGAAATATCACCAAAGAAAAAAAAACAGAAACATTAGAGATTCAACATAAAAAAATTAATTTAATCAAGGAAGGTCGTACTATACAAATCCTTGATTTGATGCAACATTTCCATATACATCATCCGCCATTTTGAAAAATCCCGAAATATTCACTTTTTTAAATCAATTTTTGACCGAAATTGCCAAAAATTAAACTGTTTCAAATAGTATTTTTCGCCAGATATATGTTTGAATATACTTAATCGATTTGCAAAGTTTTATTTTTATTAACGGAATTTCTTTATTTGTTGTATAAGTAGACATGGGTATCGGTAATTTAGCATTGAGTCAACGGAGAAATGACGAGAAAAAGTAATGTTTTTACGATTCTCATTTGACTGAATTTAATCAAAAATTAAACTGTTAGGACCAACAATGTTTGATAGAAATATGTTTGAAGATCAAGGATTGATTTGCAAAAGTTAGAAAACGGGTCAGGTTAATGAGAAAATTAAACTTTATTGGAGCACCTATGCATTTTGTATGGGGCAATATAATACAAAATGGCGGTTAGTATACGTCACAAAAGTCACGTGATGTCCGACTTAGTTGGATATGTTATATAAATCGGGTATCAATTTGTTTATTTTTCATTTATCTCTTCATTTATGTAAGTTTCACCTACCAGCCATCCTTTATTTTCTCATATTTAGACAGTTTTCACAGTGACCCATCGATTCTGGCATTTTAACTTTCATTATTTCGAACTGATGTCTAGTTCCTTCCTCGTCTGATCCATATACATGACCATTAAAATACCACGAGCTTATAATATTGTCATGTTGGTACAGTCTATTTAGGAGACCCTGGTTGAGTTTTGTAATATCATCACAAATTCTAACTTTGAGTGCTTCGTTTATACTCTTTTTTTTTACGCAGAAGTGTAATTTTGGTATCCATTCGAAGAAATTTTATGAGAATTGGTCTTGGACTCCCTTCTTTCCCTGGTATTCTATGCATTGCAACAATTTCTGAAGGGTTGATATCTTATTTGACTTTGTTCTTTAGTTCGTTAAGAAGAGAATGTGGTAGGTCTTCATTTCGATTTTCTGGCAATTGGTATGTTTTCACATTATTCTTACGTGAGTATTGTTCGTTCCAGTTACCAAGCCGAACACTTTCAGTTGCTTTCCTGTTGTTTTCATCAACGACATCCCTCATTTTTCTAAGATCAGAATGCAGACTACAGACTTGGGGTAATTGTAATTGTAATCGTTAATCAGCTGTAATTGATTACAATTTTTCAAGTAATCAGTGTAATCATTAATCAGCCAAAAATCTGATTACATGTAATTTAATTTAATCAATTACTTTTCAAAATACCCTGTAATCATGATTACTTTTTGATTACATTCTGATTACAATGAAAAAAATCTAAAATTGTGTTTTTGGTCATTAAATGAACCTCTTTGTTCATATTTGATAAATTTTTAACATACTAAAATGGTTTGGTTACTTTAAGCTTGTCTACTTCAGTAAAGAATAAACTGTTACAGTATTGAAAAGTCATCACTAGCCTAAGCAGAGACATATAATACAATTATATACCTTTTATCTTGGTAAAAGATATTGTACATACATGTATATTTATCATTTTATAATGATCTTCATATTAATATTTGATTATAACTGTTATATATATATATATTCAAGTAATACTTTTCTTTAACCCTGAATTATAATCTTTTGTTAATTTTTTTTGATTTTTGTCAACTTTAAATTGACAGGTAGGAGACTAATTAAGGTTTGTTTTTATTGCAATTACCAATTGAGTATAGCTGTAGGGAAATATATATGATAAAAGATAAATCAGACATGAAAATTTATCTAATTAGCACAAACTAAATAAAAAGTTGGACAAATATGTTGTTTAAACTTTTTTTGTATTTGGACTGGACGTGTAAAATGCAATGTTTTTTAATAAATACTTTAATGCATATTGTTTACAATTTGATTAAACATTTCTATTAAAATTTAACATAGTTTTAACTGGTAACTTTATTTCATCCATATTTAAACTTCCATAAACTGCAACTTGGAATACATATAAATTATGAAAGAGGTCAAAAGACAAACAAAAAACTCTTGATTATGATATATCTTTATAAAATTTAATTCAAAATAATTTAGAGATCATTGGTGATAAAGTGTAATGTATATATATATGTAGTGAAATTTGGTGTTTATTTAAATAGATGACGTTTAATTTGAAGTTATCATTTTATAATTGAACCAAATAAAATATGTTCTCAAAAATGCTATAGTTATATTAAACGTTTATTCATCCACATCATTCAAAATGTTTTGTTTTTAAATTCATTGTAATCAGATGTAATCATGATTACTTTGCCAATGTAATCATTAATTTAATCAGATACTTTCAGAAATGATGTAATCATTAATTTAATTTAATCGTACAAATGACAAAGTAATTGTAATTTAATCAATTACGTTGAAAGTAATCGGACCCATCTCTGGCAGACTAGCATTTTTTTCCAGCAGATTTCCATTTTCAAACTCAATAGTGTTTAATTTGTCATATAGATGAGATATTTTGGAATCGTAATTGGCTTTTAATTTATCGACTTCTGACTTGACTTCCGTCACTATCTCTTTTTTAATTTTTTTTTTTTTTTCAGGTTTTCGGACAATTGTTTAAATATCTCTGTGAAAATCGGGACATTTTTCAGGGACTGCTTGATTTCATAAAGTTCGTTTTCTATACAAATACTATGGTCCGAGGAACTGGAGAGGCAAGAGTGGAGACTCTTGGCTGGATTTGTGATATTTTGTTTATCTCCTGTTTTCTCTAAAAATGCTGATTCCTCGGCATTATTTGTGTTTTTGGCTGACAGTTTATCGACTTTAACAGTAGAAATGAAACTGGTTATTTGTTTTGTTGTTGAGACATATTTCATTACGCGATTCAAACGATTGAAAGTTCTCTTATGTGTACATCTATATGTTAGGTAAACATTGGCTAATTACTACTCACTCGGTCGTCAATTTTATAACTCGTAATTTAAACTGCAATCTTTATAATTATTGTTCTGTTTTTTTAATACCTTAATTCCAATCAATTAGTAGTAACATCGATGTAACAGAAAAGACGTAAAGAATATCTCTTAATGCATAAAAGCACAAAACTCTGTGCAACAAATTCACATCAAATCTTCATGGTCGCCATCTTTTTGTGTTTGTTTTATTTTATGTATATACGTCAAATTATTTATATTCTTTTACTGTGTAGGATAAAGGCTGATTTGACAGCAATTAAATACAGAATGTCTCAAAAATTCACTGCACTACTTAATAAAAAGAAAAACAAGTTGCTTTCTTTAAAAAAAAGAAATGTAATCGTGAACCCAAATGCCTGTTTTATACGAAATGTCAAATAATGGTTATATAAAGATCTGTGCTTACAGTACCTTGTTTTGATGATTAAATGTAAGGAACAGTTGTATACCGCTGTTCAATTGCTATTAATCGATTAAGAAAACATAAGACAGTAAAGTACTTATAACAAACTAAAACCAAGTAAATCATTCTATAGGATATAGAAACTGACATGGATTGTCAATGTAACTGCTGCTAAATATGGGGCACAATATTCTTGTTAAAAAAATTCCATTTCCATCTCCGTCCCTCTCTTTGGTCCGAAAGATTACATTCTTGATAAAAGTCACCTACGCAGAGGAGCATTATTTATAGTGGTTTCCTCTTGGCACCTTTCGGCGCAACTATTATCCATGTGCTAAAAAAGAGAGAGGAACGTTCACTGCATATTATATATCCCTCAAAAACAACAACTGATAATACTTTTTTCCGGATTTTCTGTTTATAATTGATACATGTTCCTTTGTATAAAATGATTACAAAAATGTATATTGGGCCAGATTATTTATTTTGCTTGTGTGATAAGACTATAATAAAATGGGAGCTGGAATATTTATTTCTAAAAACTCCCAGACACAACCTTAGAATCAAATAAATGTCCACTAACATATTATGTGATTTTGTTAAAAATATATGATAAACAGATTAATACATAAATTAACATTAAGTGGTACATCTTTATGTTAAAAAAGTAATCGAATGTTAGATTATTACAGATCAATACACAGGAGTGGTAACATTAGTCCAGAACATATGTTCAGTATTTTTATAATTTTATATGTGATAAGACAAGATTTTTTATTTCTAAAATCTGACAGGCTTATTATTTCAGTTTGAAATGCAGATGGAAAAGAACAAAGGAAGGTAAGTTAAAAAAATCTTTGCTAAATAATATTAATACGTAGATGTCACCTATAACGAAGTTGTAGAGGGATCTCCTAATTCTGTATTTACAACTTGTTAAGCCATTACCTCTTTCATTAATGTTTGTCCATTATTCTTTTACCTTTATATTCTTAAAACAACCCATTTGTCTCTATTCCTCATATTTTTACCATTATTCAAAATTGTTTAAAACTCATCCAAACCTTCATTTATATACTATAGTAGCAATGTTTATCTCAAAACAGTCGTTCTCATGGACGCAAAAGGAAAACCCATTCAAACGAGAAAACCAACGGTCTAATCCATAAAAAAACGAGCAATACTTATGAACCACATCAACAAACGACAAGTACTGAACATCAGATTCCTGACGTAGTACAGGTACAAACAAATGCAGCAGATTTAACCGTAATAGGTACCAACCATCACCTTTATCTGAAACAATTGTGTACCATCACAACAGAGAAAGTCACATTACAGAATATCAATAAAAAGACATATTAACACAAGAGAACGTACACTGAACCAATATATTTGATCTCTGAAACAATGTAAATACAAAACCAATCATTTAAAGGGGTTAGATGGTTACCAATTTCAGAATAAACAGCCATAACCTTGAACAAAATGCCGCTAAATAGAATAATGTCCACAGGTAAATAAAAATAATTTTATTGTGAGGTAAACGTATAAATGAAGAACGGAAATATATTTTACAAAATAAATAAATTTGTTGTTCATAGTACGATAACAGAAGTGATAACTTATAGTAATACCAAAACGCTTATAAAATGTGGTATTAAAAATAGTAAAAATAAAAATCGAAACTTTTTTAAAACAATTAACAAAAATACCGAACTCCGATAAAAAATAAAGGAAAATCCATTAAACCTGATAGAATCGAACACTCTCTATTATATCAACTAGTAGAACGAAACAATTGTCATAATCATAACTTGGTACAGGCGTTCTTAAGAAATTGGTGGATAAAAAATGGTCTATAGGTAGCTAAAAGTAAACATTCAAATAATCAACAAAAATAGAAGGCTTGCTTCATATTTGGATCTTTATCGTAATACAGACATAGATGGACTATGTCAAACTAGCACACGGAATTCTGACAAACGTGACGATAACAACTTTACAATGGTCAACTTACCATTCCTCAGAATTAACATTCCGGCGGGCCGTTTGACGTTTTAATTTAGTACCATCAGAGGAAGAAGTTTTTTAAATGTATCTTCTTATAAAATACAATGTGAAGTCCCTGCATACAATATGTATTGACATGAAAACACTCTCTTATAAAAGACAATATGAGGTCCCTGCAACTTTTATGATATAACAAATATTCCTGGAACTTTTATTATATAAAACATTGGTCCATGATATTTATTCCAAAGAACTTTTAGTATATAACAAAAGTTCCATTGGGAACTTTCCTTATGCAATATTTTATCCTTTTTGGAAGAAATTTTCTTATAGCATTGGATAAAATATTATATAAGGAAAGTTCCCAATGGAACTTTTGTTATATGCTAAAAGTCCTTTGGAACAAATATTATGGAGGAACTTATATTCTGTCACAACTGTAGCTGTACCGAGTAAAAACACATGCAGTTGCAGTACTAACATACCATTTAACTTTATATTTAAAACTGTTTAAATTGATTTCTTAGACTCAATACAGGATGTTACTGTAGCTGTACGTTTCGTATTGAATGTTTTTACCGAGTAAAACACATGCATTTGCAGTTCTAACATACCATTTAACCTTATATTTTAAACTGTTTGTGTCCTTACACTTCCACGCGAAACCGCGAAATCGAGAACTTGAGAAATCGGGAAATAGGGAAATCGAGAAATAGGGATATAGGGAAATCAAGAAAGCATAAATGCGAAAACGCAAAGGCGTAAACGGTAAAGAATTTTTCGATTTCGCTCTTTCGATTTCTCGATTTCTCGATTTCAAGATTTCTCGATTTCGCGTTTGCAAAGTGAAAGGAGAAAACGCGAAAAGGTGAAATGGCCCCATCCGGTCACCATAAGTTATAATAGATATGCACAATGAACATAATTTTGAGTCTGACTGTCATTTTCGATTTCAAATCGTCTGTAATAAGATCAAGTTAATGTTTTTTAGGTTCAATACGACGTTCAAATTAAATAAGAAACTTGTATTTTGGTCATTGATTTTTGCTGTCCCAATCCTTCAACTTACAACGACAAAATTGTTCGGGTACGTATAATAATATTTGAACTCTAAAATATATTGAATTTCATTTGTCCAGTCAAGTGGCCCTTTGAAGATAATTCGCGACTGCTAACTATAGTCAAGTAATATCATACACATACATGTAGCTATAATGCTATACATATATTTAAATTCAAATACATGTATTTTACCTATCTTCCCATAACTGTTTTCGACAATGATATTGCATTTAACCCCACTTTACCTTTACTATATGATCAGTATTTTCTTTCATGTGAACTTCTCAAAATATGATTTTACTGTGAAATTTGTATACTTTTTCCATATAAAAATGTTCAACTGACCATTGTATACACACTATATCGGTACGGTTACCAAAATGTATTAAGTGAAAAAGGGCTAATTTCCTTCCATATGGTTAATTTTACTTATTTGGACGATGATGTTCCTTTGTTAATATATCACCTATCTGTGTCTATAATTTACGTTTAAGATTTCAATGAGCGTATTACTCATTTATTAAGTCAGGGATTTTTTTTAAAACAATTACTTAAAACCTTAACTTATGCCTCGATAGATACACACATTTCATCAATTGATTTGCAAGTTTGGTTGTATCTGTAGGAACTTATTTCAAACGGAATAGCACATTGTAGTTCTAACGGTCTTGGTAAACTTATGAAATACCAATACGACATTGTAACTAGATCGTTGAATACATTGTTTTATTAGAAAACATTTTGATTTTGTTATCAGTAAATTAAAACCATACTAAATAGCATTCAATTTGGTATATACAAATGCGCGAAATACCGTAATAGGTCACACTATGTTACTAATAGTATTTATTCATCACGAATATGTGCAGCCGAACCGACGATCATTTTTATCATGGGTTTATTGTCGGATGGAATACCTACTGCTACAATTTTTGATAAATAAAGGGTAGCCTAGCGGAATCTGGCAAGATTTGCTGATTGATTCAAAAGTGAGAGAAGAGGTTGGACAAATGATACTTTGATCTTTGAAATAGTTAAATGTATTTGTTACTCTCTAGATACATATATATATATATATTTATAATTCGGTTGATTGTTGTAGGTGTCAGATTTTGTGCTTTGGATCCAAAAGAGAGATCTCAACGTTTACAGCAACTGACTTCAAGTATTATAAAAGATACATGAAGTATAAAAGCCTAGATTTCGGAAAATCTCTTGTCTATTTGCCGAAATCTACAGTGGAAATAATATACAATAAATCAGCTACGTTTACTACTGGTGATATTATAACACTCAGAATAATCCTCCATAATAAAAATGGTGACGTTTTTACTGATGGCGGTGATTTTATAAATATTTGGATGTCTGAGAAAGGGAAAGGTGCAAGTTCAGCGGGGTATGTAGTAGATCATGGTAATGGTACGTACATTGGAGTGATAAAGGCACTATGGAGAGGATCTCCAAACATCAAAATTGCTATGTCATTTCAAAAAGAATCTATTTCTATTTTTAAGAATGCTCGTGGAGAGACTGGTAAAGGTATCTGCGGGATTCACACACTGACAAAACACGGCATCTGTGACTTTACATCAATGAATTATGGAATGAGATGGTTTTGTTCATTGCCAGATAAACCTGGGTTTACTTGTTCTGACTGGTATGCCCCAATTGGAGATATGACGGTACCTACATTTACAAAATCACAGAAGCAGTTCTTGAGGTAATACATTTTTATATTCAAGGAATTTCGGCATTTGAGGGAATATTTTCATTCAATGGATAATTTTCTTTATTTTCATTACACATACATATTGTATCTTTTATACTTTGACGCTTTCAATTTCACAAGTACCACTTGAAAAAGAACCAGCGATAGCTTCTATTTGAAGAGGAGAAATTTTTTTAAAAATCAGTTTATATTATGAACCTTATAGTCAATATTTCAAAAGTTAATCTTAGTAATTATCTGAGAACTTCGTGAAGATATTTTATATGTTTGAAGGGACAAACTTGAAGTTAGCCAACCATGATATAAAAAAATGATTTTCTGCAGATTGCATTGAGTGTGTAGCTCAATGTAATATCTTTAGTTAGCTTGCTTGCTAGCTTAACCACGAAGTCATTATTAGGTTATGTAAACTATCCTCCTTTAAGAGTATACTAGTCCGACAGATAACCAATCTATCTGTCTGTAGGACTAGGCTACTTCGAAATGAGGGTAGTGTAACTAACCTAATAATGACTTCATCGTTCAGCTAGCAAGCAAGCGAACCAATGATATTACATTAAGCTACACACTCAATGCAATCGGCTGTAAAAAGTATATCACATTGCTTCTATTTTATTTGTTTTGCTTGAATGAACGGCATAGCATCTTGAGGGAACGTGATAACTTTCTTGTGGGAACGACATAGAATCTTGAGGGAACGCCATTGTATCTTGAGGGGCTGACTTATTCTTATTCTTTCATGGCCGCATTCTGCCACCGTAGAATAGTTTTTTCTATAATAGCTCACAAAACAGATTTCAAAGAAAGAATGTCTGTACTAAATTATAATCCTGGTACCTTTGATAACTATTTGCATTTCAATATGTGTGACGTCATGTGAAGTTGTAAGAACTTGACATACAAAGGGTCTTAAAGAATGCATTTGCAAATTAAGAGGAATAATCTGTGTGCATGTATATGAGCTATGCAAATGCATATGCATTAACAATCTGTATAATCTAAACTATTTTTTTTACCACACATTTCTTGTTCTTTTATTGTAAAATATATTTAAGAGATGCATTATATATGTGTGATTCGATTGAAAAGATGTATTCATATATGACCTTTGTTATTTGCTCTTAGTGACTGTTTGACATACATTTTTATATGATCGTTTGTAAACATAATATAAAAAAAAATGTTTATACTTGCAGTTCTACTAGATATAAAATCATAAAGGAAATTAAAGTTGATGTACTTGGTGGTAAGTTATTAAAGTAACCTGGTAAAAGGTAATATCTCTTGCACAATTTATTGTTATTTAAGGTAACTGGGGTGTCTTCCTCCATTTTGAATTTTAAAATAGCATAAAACAATAGGTTTAGATCTTTAATGAAATGTGCAAATTTTAAGAGTGATGTGTAATTCGTGTGTAAGACTTTTCGTGTTAAAATGTAGTGTAGAAAATTTGTGTTTTGTCATATTTACGGCTGTATTTTCTATAAAAACCACATATTTATGGTTGATTTTTTGTTCAACTTTGCCACAAACGGGGATATAATGCAGATAGTAAAAGAGATACATGTAACTCGGTTAAAGTAAATTTTGTAATATAGTGTTGGGAATTTACCAACCTTAATCTCTAGCAATAAAGCAAATACGGTGACCCAATTTTTTCTTTCTTTCATCTGAAGACGTGTTCTATGAGCTATCTTCTCACATTTTGTCTTTAAGGTCTATGGCGTAGTTTTCTTTAAAAAAAAAACATTGGATTTTCCATGCGTAATCTATACAAACTATTTCACAACCTTTAGCATTTACTTAAGGAATACTTTAGAGCATGTTTGTCAATCTTATCCTTTGAGGACAGTTTCAAAGTTTCCTAAATATATATAAGAAGATGTGGTATGAGTGTCAATGAGACAACTTTTGATCCAAGTCACATGTTGTAAAAAAGTAAACCATTTTAGATCAAAGTATTGCTTTAAACACGGAACCCTTGCTCACATAGAACAGCAAACTATAAAGAGCCCCCAATTGACTAGTGTAAAACCTTCAAACAGGTATAATCTATATAAAAAACGAGAAACGAGAAACACTTAAGCCACATCAACAAGCTAAAAGCACTGAACAATAGGTTCCTGACATAGGACAGGTGCAAGGAAATGCAGCGGGTTAAAACGTTTTAACAGTCGCCAACCTTCATCTAACATAGAAAGACGGACTTTTAAATATCAACTGAAATGGTTTAACTCTATCAAAAGACATATCAACAAAAACGAGTAAACATACACTGAACAAATAAATTTGATCTATGACACAATAAAAACACAATATTAATAAAAACAATGGAGGATATAAAACAGTAGTAGAAAGACAACTACCAAGGTGGTCAACATGACGTTAAATAAAAAATAAAAAAAAAGTTCACAGGTAAATATAATAATTCTGTTGAAAACAGAACATAGATTACGGAAATATGTTTTCACTAAAATAAATAAATGTGTTGTTCATAGTTCGAGAACAAAAGTGTATGTATAATGTTTTGTAATAATCACCATTTCGGTGTTAAACTCATGTCGAATGTGTAAGAAAATTGACCAATTTGGCTGCCAACACTAGACTCAACCACCAACTATAACTTTAAAAAAAAATGAGATTTTGATATATTTTTCCTTCGATCTATTGACCCAAACATTGATTGATTTTTCTTTCGATATAGCTCCCATCTGTTTAAGTCTCAATACAATCGTACAAGTTAAACTCAAGGTATCAATTAGAAAATAATATTTTGGACACACGAACGATAGTAACGAACAGAAGGACAAACAAGTTTTCATGGCGCTTTAAATAGAATGTTCATACACCAAAATTAAATCTAATGTATAATCCTTAAAAGAATTTATTATATTCATGTCAAGCTTATTACATGAATGTTTAATATGATGATAGTTGCATTTTTGGGACACTTGTGTATTGTTTTTCTTTTTGCAGATAAAACCATAGGTCATCCAGAGCACTCGTGTAGTCTAATAAATCCTTCAGTCACATGGAACATTTCGTCCCCAGTTGGATATTTTTATAATAAAACTTGGCATAATCTCTTATGTCAAAAAAAAGTTGAACCAAGTTTTAACAGGTATTTAGCCTGTCTAAGAAACCGGGAGATTTACATGGTTGGAGATTCTACAGTGCGAGAATGGCTTTTATCAATTGTTGATATTTTAAATCTTGCACTCTCGGTTAAACGGACATCAGATGCTCTAAAAGGTTATCATCAACCAATTAAAGCGTTTAGTAAAAATAAGAGAGACAACATTACTGTTACATGGGCTGCGCATGAGTTCCCATTTTTCACCTATTCACGGAATGCGACAATACATCATTTCAAACCTGCAAGCTATCATCTTAACGTAATACGTTCTAAAAATCCGATCGTAGTGCTGCATTTGTATGTACACATAGGTTATGCTCCATTGTCAGTTTATGAAGAACATGTTATGAACGCCAAAGACGCTATAAATAAATTCTTGGATCGAGTGCCTGGCGCAAAAATATTCATTAAAGGTCCACATTACTTCGAACATGATAATGAAGGTGTTCCGTATGATTTTGTGAGATTTTTGCAGGATAAAACGATATTCAAAATTTTCGACAATATCAAACATAAGGTTGTGTATTTAAACGAATGGGATATCACAGTTTCTTCAGAAAATAAATATATGCATCCATCTTACGATTTAAGAAAACCAATGATACATGAACTACTGTCATATATTTGTTAATATTTTCAACTAACAGACTAGTCTATCCTCCTATATGTTATTATATAACTTATTATAATAAAACTGTTTTACTTTGATTTGATTTTAAACATATTATATTCATTAAGATATTAAAAGGATTGAGCAACAGGCACAGTCTATAAAAGCTCTCTCCATATTACACGTTCAAGGTATAATTCAATTATAACAACTGTAATTAAAATAATGCAATATAGTGGAACATGCATGCTCCTTATGAGCACACACGAGCAAAATATGTTTACAGTGTTACTTACTAAATGCAAAGTATATTTAAGTATATAAGCAATTACTCATCATGTATTCAAGAACCTTGAAACATGCAAATATCCTTTATAAGTCATTAGAAATATATATATATATATATATATATATATATATATATATATATATATATATATATATATATAATGACTGAATAAATAGTCAACGATCAATCTTACAAGGCGATGGATCATGTAATATGATTATGTACACTACAAAATATAATATATAACAAGTCAAAAAGGGTACAACATCACCATTAAATAACTATAAAATATACAAATATTAGATATTTCGGATAACAGATATCCTTTTTCAATAATAGCACGATGTCAAATGAATCATGTCAATATATTCAAACTGAGATACTTTTTCTAAATCTTGAATTTATACAATTTAAGCGAACACCACAGACGCTGATACAATTTTTAAATTTCCAAACACGGCGCAAAGATTACTAAGATATGCCAAATGAAAGTAGTTATTTTCGTTATAACAAGTCAAAAAGGGTACAACATCACCATTAAATAACTATAAAATATACAAATATTAGATATTTCGGATAACAGAAAATAACTACTTTCATTTGGCATATCTTAGTAATCTTTGCGCCGTGTTTGGAAATTTAAAAATTGTATCAGCGTCTGTGGTGTTCGCTTAAATTGTATAAATTCAAGATTTAGAAAAAGTATCTCAGTTTGAACATATTGACATGATTCATTTGACATCGTGCTATTATTGAAAAAGGATATCTGTTATCCGAAATATCTAATATTTGTATATTTTATAGTTATTTAATGGTGATGTTGTACCCTTTTTGACTTGTTATATATATATATATATATATATATATATATATATATATATGGCTTGAAAGAGACACTAAGCTTGCTTAGTGGAAAAGATGAATTAATGTTTAAGTGGAGGAGAAAAAAATAAAAAATAAAACTAAATGAAACAAAAAATAAGTAAGTTTCAAACAAAACGTTGAGTGTCACTGATATATTTATGAACAGATTTAAAAATAGCAATATTCATATCATATGAAAATAATCTGTTTCCAAAAAGCAATAATTCAATATTTATATCTATATTATCAACAATGGAGTTAATGGAATCAAGAAGGATCTGTCTTACATCATTGTACTTAGGGCAAATGAAAAAGAAATGTTTGTTATCCTCAACAGGGTGATTACAGTTTGAGAGTTGACAATGACTTATATTAAGTTTCCTTATCCCATAGTCGAAAGGTTTAATTATATCATCAGTCCTAAAAAACATTTTCCAGTCCACTTCTAAATATACCCAAACTTGGGGATTTTCGTAAACTCAAAGGAAGACTATTCCAAAGTCTTATAGTGGAAGGAATGAAACTATTAAAATAAGAGCTAGTTCTAGCAAGAGGCGAATGAAAAGTGTTATTTTCATTCCTCAAAGTATAAGGGGTTTGTCTGGGAAGATATGGCTGGACTAACTCATATAAGTATGCAGGTGTCATCCTTTTTAATATTTTATAGAATAGTATAAGCTTATGTTTTATTACGTCTATTCTTCAGAGTTTCTAAACCTAATTCAAAATAAAGTTTTTGTCTGGAGGAATTACGTCGTAAACCTGTAATAATTCTAGCGACTTCTATCTGAATATTTTTAAGAAACTCAGACTCTAGCTGGGAGCAATTGCCCCATACAACATCACCATACTCTAATAATTATATAGGTCTAATAAAAGCATAATAAATACGTATAAGTGAACTCCTATCTAATAAATGTTTAACTTGACGAAGCACAGATAGACGAGAGCATACTTTTTTATAAGTAATATCAATATGTGAGTTCCATGAAGCTGATGACTGAAATGTCATCCCAAGATGACAGTGAATATTTATTTTCTCAACCTCTTCCCCATTTATCCCAAAAAAATTAAGGTGGGTATTCCCTTTCCCTTCTAGTAAATACAATATTTTTAGTTTTCTTAAGAGTTAAATTGAACAGCCCACGATTTTGCCCAATTTGAGATAACACCCAAGTCATCAGTCAAAGAAGCAGCTGCTACAGCAGGATCACCATTTACTATAACAAATAACGAGGTGTCATCTGCAAAAAGTCATTAGAAATGTCATTAACTATATCATTTATATAAATAAGAAACAGAAAGGGTCCTAAAACTGATCCCTGGGGGACACCTGCATGTATACTTCTTAGAGTTGACGAAAAACCTTCTGAAACGACCTTTTGTTGACGATCTGAAAGATAAATTGCTACCCAAGATAAGAGCTGATCATTTATGCCAGATTGTTTAAGTTTAAATAAAAGTCCTTTATGCCAAACTTTATCGAAAGCTCTAGATACATCACAAAATACAAACCTTACATCCCTCCCACTATCCATATTACTAATAATTTTATGATATATTTCAATTAACTGATTAACAGTAGAGTCACCTGGCTGGAATCCAAATCGAAACTTTGACAACAGGTTATTACATCTCATATAATTATACAAATGTTTAAATAGAACTTTTTCCATAATCTTACAAACAATACTATTAACAGATATTGGACGATAGTTTAGAGCTGAATGTGGACTACCTTTTCCTTTAAAAATAGGATTAACATGTGCAATTTTCCATAACAGTGGTACCTGTTTAACTGATAGAAACATATTAAATAACTTAGTTAATGGTTTAGAAATAAAGCTAGCAACCTCTTTTAAAATTCTAGGACTGATACCGTCAGGTCCAGCTGGTTTGTTAACATTCAAGATTTTTAACTGATCTAAAATTCCTTTCTCAGTGATGACATGGAGGAGGTTTATTATTATCAGGAATTTCTGGTTCTGTGTCAATATAAGCTATATTAGCAAAATGATTGTTCAGGATCTCTGATTTGTCCAATGGATGAATACAACTTTGGCCATCATGTTCCAAAAAAAGGGGGGGGATCTCTATTTTTAGTAAAATTTGATACAGACTTGGCAATGCGCCACCATTTACTAGAAGGAATATTTTTGTCAATAAGTTGAGATGTCAGTTTGCACTTATAATCTTCTTTTGCCTTTCTAACTAAGCTGATAATTTCATTAATAATTTTTTTCCAGTGATCTGGATTATTTGAAGTTTTCGCTTTGTGGTGAATTTTAATACGATGTCTTTTCTTGTTTCTTATTAAGTTGTTCATAAAAGGTTTATCATTTGGTCTTACTGTAATAGTTTTAGTCGGTATATCTCTATTTACAGTACTTTCGAATGTTCTGACAAAGTTCATATAAACATCATTTATATTATTTGAATTAAAAACAACATCATCCCAGTCCTTCATAATCTGCACGCTTAAAACCACGAATTTGTCTTTTAAACGAGTGTTGTTTAAAATTTAAATGAAATTTCGACTGAAACAGGAGAATGAGAACTGCATATCGGTGTAAGAACAGTTACTGATTTAATTAAGTTCTTGCGATTAGTCACACACAAATCAATACAAGTTCCAGTTTGGGTTGTGAAGTTGGTAGGCTCCCAAACAATATTTTCTGAGTTTAAACGGTTAAGTAACTTTTAAAAAGAGTTACTTGTGTTTGACATCATATCGCAATTGAAATCACCACAAAGGAAAATTGGCAAATTACAATCAAGTGCTTTATCTACTGACTCATCAAATAAGTCCCATATATTAGAATTTGAGTTTGGAGGCCGGTATAAAACACCAACTAAAAATTTTTCATTACTATAATTCCTCACTTCAACCCAAAGCAACTCAAGATTGCTTACAGATATGTCGTTCTGTATGATAAAATGTAGACTATTTTTCACATAAATGGTCACACCTCCACCATGTCTATTTCTATCTAACCTAATAGGCTTAAGAAACCCATTTAATTTAATTTGGTCATCGGTAATTGACTTGTCAAGATGAGATTCTGATATACAAATAATGTCATACTCATGTAGTTCATTGTTAATGAGATCTAACTTAGGAAGTTAACTACACATATTATTGTGTACTATTTTCAAATTATTTTTGTTACTTTGATCTGGACCTGGATTTTGCGCAATTCCAGCAACCAGTAACAAAAACTGTATAATACTACTGAGGAAAAAAACATTTTGTATGATTATAGGGAGGATTATGTTGTGATTAATATTATAGTTATTAATGTTTAAAACATTGATCAGTCAAAACTATCAAAACTTATAATGAATATATAGACTGATCAAAACTTATAATGAATATATAGTGAAACATAAGCACATGATGTACACTTTGGACAGACCTTCGAAACCAAAAGCTGGACTATGCATTGATTAACAGGACACTCAAAACTAGACGAGATAAAGTACAAAACAAAACATACATGTACATAACATATATATGTTCCAGACCATACGAGTATTTGGACCGTACGCGTACGGTCCGGACCGTATACGTATACTCGTACGGTCCGACCATACGCGTACGGTCGGACCGTATGAGTATACTCGTACGGTCCAGCTGACCATACATGTTTTGGTATCATATGGGCTAAATTAAAAAAAATAAACAATAACCAAAAATGTGTAGCTTTAGTTCTCCAAGATGCTATTTTTTACATCAGATGGGTAAGTGAATAAGCGTACAATTGAAATTCAATGTTTGTTTAATTCTATATCTGAATCCCATTTTTGTACTCTCGCTGCAGTTGACACAAACTACCACAAGGAATGTTATGTTTTTTTTTATTAATTTACATTAACATGTTTGCGGTCCATTCATGTTCCTTTACATATGCATTTCTTTTTAAAGTTCACAAATATTATAAAACATTTGTCCTTGTACGTTTTGTTTACATCCGTTAACCTCAATTTCGATGAGCATACTGGCCTTTAATTAATTACTGACATGCTAATTACAGGAGATTAACAGATTAAACTAGCGTGACCTTTTTAAAAAGTTAGAATATTAAGTTTTTATTTCAATATCAATTGAACTTTTTATATTAATTTGAGATATAAGATTTTTTTATCTGTTATTTACATTTGTATCTGATAAACTTGACCATCTTCTTATTATTAGTTGAACCGTACGCGTACGGTCCGACCGTATGCGTATTTTGAAAAAGTACGCATACGGTCCAGACCGTACGCGTACGGTCCAAATACTCATACGGTCTGGAACATATACAAAACATGCAAAAGGAAAACATTGATAAATAACAAATGTTAACGATATCAATTATCACTTATATTGTGATACTGTAATACTATTGGAAAAAAAAATTAGCAAGGTCTGTGTTCATGCAATAATCTTTGTTTTAGAGTTTCAAAGATGTGGGCAGTAATTGTAAATTGTGAGACTGTGAAATGTAGAAAACAAAACAAAAGCAAAATAAATAAGTAAAAGTAGGATAATATTAAGCTTGCATTTCAGACAAAAATTGAATAATGCGCAGTGATATTGACTAAACTAATCTATAGAATATGCTAGACAGAAATTTGTAAACTCGACTTAAATTTCAATTCACGACACCAGTGTAGAAGTGAGAAACATATTTATATTCTCTATGTTTAAGATTCTGGTAATAATATAGTTATGAAAATAAATGTATGGGACACCCTTTACTATTGCAACCATTTGTCAGTTGTTTTTGTGTAAATCTCATGTGTAAAACTAGTTACCTAAAGGATATAAATAATAGAAATTTTATGTTTACAAATCTGCAAGCAAACCGGAAAAATGAGTTTTTAAAATTTAAACCAAATACGTAGGAAACGTATATTTTCCGGAAAATAAGTATGAAATAAAGTAGTCCGAGATTACTCTGACGTCCAACGGCTGTTTTGCCAGACAAGCTGGGGCCGTGGGACGTCAAAGCTCGTCCCATATCAAAAAGTGGATATTTGGGTCAACATTTTTAATTAATTCTACATAGGCGGTAATGGTAACGTTTTCCTCCGTTGCTCAGTCCATATCGTTTACTTGAACATGTGTGATGGCTCATATCGAAGCTGATACATTTATACATGTCTGGTTAAATTTTCGGGGTGGTAAGTGAGATTACTTTTTTCGCAAATTGCTGGACCCCGGAAGATGGTGAAAAATGTCACTCTCCACATGAAATAATCCCAAAATTTTGATCATAAAACTCAATAAAAAAATTGTCCTTTCTAATAATTTATTTCAGGTCAAATCTACATATTTCTTTTCTCATCACTTCAGCTCTATAAAACAGTTCTTATTGTTCATTTATGTCCATTTTTAAAATCACAGCATCCACAATTGTATGGCGGACTAATATTGTTTTTTAATTACGTCATCTGAGTTCCTCATCGCAAGGTCTATTAGGGATCCTGACCCATATTAGATCAGCAAATGTCAGATTCCACTTGTATTGCAGTATGAATTCCTTCGGTACACCTTTTCGAACAATTCTGTGAAGTTTTTTTCCGCATCTGAAATAAAATAAGTTAATTTTTAGTATTTATAAGTAAGCATGCTTATTACTGTTCCTTATATCTTTTAGTAGAAAAAAAGCACAAAATCCATATGTTATCAATTCACAATTTAGACATTGATTAAGACTCTTCATAGCTTAAAGTGCCATTCAACAAACCTTCATTACCTAACTGACTTTATAAAAATCATCATGTTTAGATGATGAATCATGAAAATATTGTGTTTTTTACTGTAAATAAGGTAGATTTAAGGATTTTTTCACTCAGAAAATAATGTTTTTGATATTTCTTTCTTTCATAGAAGGAATAGAACATTTTTATTTTTTTATAACTGTTAAGATCATTCACAGACAATTCTAAAACCGGTTTTAGTTTTAAAATCCATCAAGTAATAA
The DNA here is from genome assembly GCF_963676685.1 of Mytilus edulis. Taxonomy (NCBI): domain Eukaryota; kingdom Metazoa; phylum Mollusca; class Bivalvia; order Mytilida; family Mytilidae; genus Mytilus; species Mytilus edulis. Next base: position 75,515,483 of record NC_092344.1, read on the forward strand.
CCATTTTAGAGTTCTTTTTGTGTGAGTGTTCAAATAGGGAAAAATGGTGCTTTTCTTTGGTTAAGATAACATTGTGACGTCATCGTTTTTGTGACGTCATGACTTTATGATGTCATAATTTAGAATTGTACAAACATAAGGCAGCAACCATTTGATTTTCTGGGGCGGGGGGGGGGGGGGGGGGGGGGGGGGGGCTATGGTTTTTTTTGGAAAAAAAAGTTTGTTTCCAGGTTTTGATGAAAAAAATAATTTGTTTTGGACCCTGAGTAAAAAAAATTGTTTGTTTCACCCTCAGCTGCCACTATATGTAATGCTAAAATTGAAAGAAAAAAATTGTCTTCGGTTTGTCGCTAAAAAAATAGATTGTTCTTCGCCGAAGGCGAAAAAAAAAGTTTGCACAGAAAAAAAAACCATAGCCCCCCCCCAGAAAATCAAATGGTTGCTGCCTAACAGAGTGTGTATTTATTCAATAATGAAAGGGAAAAGGAAAAGAAACCAATACAAGGTTGGTAACCAAGCCCATCTATTGCGTTTTGTATCCCTAACAACAGATCAAGGTTGTGGTGTTAATAATGGTGTTGCTCCATCTACAGCTCCATCTACACCTCCATCTACACAGGTTTAAAAAAAATTATCTATGCAAGTTTCACCTGCACCACCTAAACTTAAATTTTCTAATTCCACTACAGATTTGACACCTAAAAACACCACAGAATCTGTCTGGTTACCCCGCCTTACAGAAAAGGAATTCAAGCTGTACTCAAAAGAGAGTTACGATAAAAAAATCTTATGTAGCCCCCCAAACTGAAAAATGTGCGACTACAGTCAAACTATTAAGACCGCATAAATTGTCAGATGATTATTTAGATGAATATCTAGGGGAGACAAGTACTGAAAATAGAACAGTAGATAGAGATCTTAATATTTTAATGATCAATAGTCTTATAATATGTCATTTAAATAAAAGTCCAAAGTGTGTTGTTCCACATTTTGAACTGGTACAAGAGACTCAATGGGGTCTTGGTTGGATTTGGAAAATGAAGTGTACCAAGTGTAAATTTATTTCAGAAAAATATAAACTATTTAGAGAAATTGACACAGGACGTGCTGGTCGCAAGAGTACTACAATTAACTATGGGTTTCAGACTGGCGTGATAAACTGTAATATTGGTAATGATAGCGCGCGACTACTTTTAACTAGTTCATGTATTCCTCCTATGTCAAAAAGAACAATGCAGAGAATAACAAATACTGTTTGTGACAAGGTTGTAAAACTTGCTGAAAATGAAACAGAACAAGTCGTTGAGAGTTTCAGAAAGAGAAATGAAACCTTAGGGTTAAATAAAAATAGTCCTATAAAATTACAAATGGATGGTACCTATCAGAGTGTGCATATAAAAAGTAGGCATAAAATGGGACAAAATGCATCACAAGTTATTGGTATTGCCTGTGAAAATGAAACTGACAATCATGATATCATTGGTTTTCACCTTGTAAACAAACTTTGCTGGGTTGGTGCATGGTTACGCGGTAAGGGTTATGACATTGAATGTCCTAATCATGAGTACTGCACATCAAATACAAATAGGCATGATCCTTTGAGTGAGAAGGATCTTGGGTATGAAATAGGTAAAAAAATTGCTAAACTTGATTTACTTGTGGACTATTGTACTACTGATGGGGATGCAAAAAGTGTACAAGGTTTACAAGAAGCAATGCAAGAAATATTTGACCCTTTATGGTCAGTAAATAGACTGGCAGATACTATACACGGGGTCAAAGTCAGTTCCGTGAGGTATTGCGAGCAAAATTTAGTGTCGGTATGTTCCCTGGAGCTACAAAGGTCCAGAGGAATGATATTAAAATAGCTTTTGCCAATGATTTAAAATTACGTTCGCATGGTATAATGAAATGTTTATTTGCAAAATATAATGGTGACCGACAACAAATTTCAAAATGTTTGCCACGCATTGTTAAGTCTGTCGTGAATTGTTATAGTGGTAATTGTAGCGATACGTGTAGATGGAGCATAACACTATGTAATGGTGGTATAAAAACTAGTTGGTGGTACAAATCTATTAACCTTAGCAGTCATGGTTTACAAAATGGGTCTTTGAAACCAAATAAGACTGACAAATTATTAATAGAATCATTGTTAGAAATGAAACTGTCTCAGACCGCATTAAATCAGATGCAATTTTTCAGCAATACTAATAAGTGTGAGTCCGTCAATAGGACAATTTCTACATATTACCTACCTAAGAATAAGAATTTTTCTCGCAATGCCTTAGGCCGTGCATCTGCAGCAGTCTTGAAAGTCAATAATAAACGGGATGTTGCATTGGCTAAGACCCTAAAACCTGTAGGTTGTGGTCTGGGTAGAAAGTCTCGTGCTGTAGTGGCTCTGAAAAAAATACGTAAACGTGAAATATATGATTGTGCATATCAAAAAAGTTTACGTGTCAAATTAAACAGGTTAAAAGCTCGCAAAAAACAGGCTATCGATTTCTTGTTAAACAAGAGAGTGCGAAACAGGTTGATTAGTGGATATAAAAAACATCAGTTAGAACCAAAGCTATGTCAGAATTCAAGTCCGAAAGAATTCGTTCCACAACCAGGTTGTAGTTCTTGGCCAGATTAACATTTATATTAAAAGGTTACACAATATGGTTTTCTTTCAGCCTTTCAGGAAGCATATTTAGTTATTTATTTACAAGATTGATCGTTTATATAAATATACAGCGTTAATTTCCATTGTTTAACGCGAGCGTACATTTTAAATGAATAAACTGAATGAAAACTACGGTTCCTTATTTGTGCATTGTTATTAAAAATTCGCATGTATAATAATTACTTTCATTTGTTTCCAACTCTGTCTTGTATTGTTCTGGTCGTACTATTGCAAATATTCAATTTCATGACTGCATCATGTGTTTCTATCAGTTTACCATAGTGCTATCACATGATAAGGTTAGAAATTAATGGTAAACCCTAGTTTTAAGTGTTTTAATGTCTTATCTTACCGTTTAAATCTATTGACATAACTGCACGACCCGATTTTCAATTAACAGTGGTAAGATAATAGTTGCAAAAAATCCTGCTCAAACTTTTGTGAAAGACGGTTTAAACTTTTAACTTTGAAGTGTTGCGAGAGTTTATGTTCTATGTTGAAGGCACTTGTATAAAGTGACCTGAAATACAAGCACTCGTTGAGTTTAGTTATATGTCTTCTGTTTCTGTCCCTGACCAATGTTTTTTGTATTTGGCATGTGTAGTGCATCATGACATAAAACATTGTTACGTGTACCGTGATGAACTTTCGTGCAGGACTGCTTTGTGTATTTTTGACATGGAACTCTTGACCAGACTATGACTTTTTGACTCTTGACCTATGCACTTTGGGTGTGTCATCATGATACAGTGTGTTCCTTTGTATATTACCCTGACATAAAAGTATAATTCTAAATTGACCTTGCTTCTGAATATGTAACCTAAAAGCATAATTCTAAATTGACCTTGCCTCTGAATATGTAGCATGAAGATGTATTGTCATAAGATGGTGAGTCTCGTGGCACAAGAAACTTCATATGAGCTTGACCTTTACCCTCATTGTACAACTTGTATATTTTGTTTGAATTATATGGAGAATTGTCTGATTGCGCTCATACCACATCTTCTTATATCTATATTAGATATATAGATATATTTGTTAGTTTTGTGTACCACGATGACCCTTTCCTAAAAATTTGCTTTGTGGTTTTTTTTTGTCATGAAACTCTTGACCAGTCTATGACTTTTTGACTCTTGACCTATGCATATTGGGTGTGTCTCTTGGTATAAAGTTCGCCTCCGGGCGAGGGATTTTCTCACTTTGTTAAAAACCCATTGGTGACCTTCGACTGCTTTTTTTCTCTTTTGTCATGTTACTGTCCCTTTAACACCATCCACATTTCCATTCTCAATTTTTGAATTGAAGAATTTTTTTATCAAATGAAAACTAAATCTTTTAATTGCTGTGAAAAATTAGAGAGAACATGTACTGCTTCAGTAGCACCATGTGCTGCCAGTTGTGATAGATAATTCAAAATGTTTCAATCATTTTACCTTGGATTTCATTTCATGGAAATGTAGATATAGATAGTCTGTTTAAGTATCTTGAAAAATCACACAGAAGGTATACGCATATCAATAAACTGAACTCAGTGGGAAGAACCTTTAAAGTACACTTAGACATAGAGCTCAATCTAGTGAAACACTTTTTTTTATGCTGGTCACTGTCTGTTATTAAACTGCACCGCTATCCTGAAAAAAAAAATATGCAAGTTAATTCTAATAGAAGTAGAATCCAAAGGAAGTAAATAAACTGTTTACTGAAATAAACGTACAATATGTCTATGGGCCACAGATGCCCCTGCTTGTGAAAAAAACCCACAAGTAAACTTCCACATATAGATGCAGGATTCACGTAATTTTGACTGTTTTGTAACCATAAGCATTTTGTATCAGTTTCAAAACATTTGGTGGTGACAAACTAAAGTTAAAGAAACAGAAACAACAGATTTAGCATTTTTCCTATCTTAAGGCTACGTGTTGATATTTGTATCATTAGTACTCGTACCAACTTCTTATATCTAATAACTCATGAACAGTAACACCACCCAATATCGAACTTGATAGATCTGTGTTATTGATTAATAAGCATTACGTATAGGTTTATAACATTTGATTGAGTTACAAATTCAGCATTTTCTGTTTTTAAAGGAACATGATAACTACCAAATTTCAAATTTAATTTTTTTTATGTGGAAATAAGCATTGTCCCAGGTTAGGGAGATGGTGGAAACCCCGCTAACATGTTCAACCCCGCCTTATTCAGTATGCATGTGCCTGTCGCAAGTCAGGAGCCTATACATTTGTCCGTATCTTTTCTCGTTTGAATTTCGTTTTATCGTGTGTTTTCTTATGTTGTGATGTTATACTATTGTTTCATCCCGCTGCAAATATTTGCACCTGTCCTAAGTCAGGAATCTAATGTACATTAGTTGTCGTTTGTTTATGTAATTTATATGTGTTTCTCGTTTCTTATATAGATTAGACCGTTGGTTTTCCCGTTTGAATGGTTTTACACTAGTAGTTTTAGGGCCCTTTATAGCTTGTGGTTCAGCGTGAGCCAAGGCTCCGTGTTGAAAGCCGTACATTAACCTATAATGGTTTACTTTTATAAATTGTTATTTGGATGGAGAGTTGTCTCATTGGCACTCATACCACATCTTCTTATATCTATTTCCTCATTGTTGAAGGCCGTATGGGGACATATAGTTGTTAATTTCTGTGTCATCTGGTCTCTTGTGGAGAGTTCTTCTTTGGCACTCATGCCACATTAGGTGGAGGGTGGGGATCCCGATAGCACGTTTAATCCGCCTACTTCTCTTTGCATGTGTCTGTCCCAAGTCAGGAGACTGAAATTCATGAATTGTCGTTTGTTTATGTGTTACATATTTGTTTTTGTTCATAAACTTGTGCGTTTCTTTTCTCGTTTGAATTGTTTTACATCGTCATTTCGGTGTCTTTTATAGCTGACTATGCGGTATGGACTTTGCTCATTGTTGAAGGTCGTAGGGTGACTTATAGCTGTTAATTTCTGTGTCATCTATTCTTTTGTGGAGAGTTCTTTTTGGCACTCATGCCACAGCTTCTTTTTTATTTTGTGTATAAGTTTTGTAGTATTTGGTTGAGGCAACTAAAGTTAAGAGACGGAACCCTTTTTTTGGACGTTCGGGACGAACGGACTAGAGTTACTCTTTATGCCCCTTTACTATGTTACCAACACAGAAGTTCTGACTATTGTGCTGGTGCTACTCATCCCACTAGCACTGTCATTAACACACACACAATTTTATTATAAAAATATTCAATCATAATTTTGATTTGATTATTTTGGGCTTATAATGATTATATGCATGCCTTTCACAAGTAGTATCAAATCTGACATTATGATTATTACAAACCAGCTATTAAATAAAATTCATTAGAACTTTAAATGTGCAATCAAATATATATGCAAGTCGTCTACTGGTCAAGTGGCTAGATACATATTTCGTTGGCCAATTGAACGACAGGTCCTAATTTTGTTGTTTTAAAACTTCTAGAAATATTAACGGAAATAAGTCAATTATGAGTAAAGGAAAATAAATAAAAACAGAACGACTGAATTAAATAAAAGAATGTTCGATATCATCAGAGACATATATACACATGTGTACACATGTCTCTGATATATTTGTATATTTCGTTTTATTTTTAAAATCTAAACGATGCCTTATTTTTATCTAGTTTCCTAATCAAAATTATTAGAATGAGAAAATAAATACCTTACAGCTTCTTTTACCGTCGATCCTGAAATGTTTAATGTTATAAAACAATTTTAGCGTCTTTGACCTACTTTATCTTTTTATTCGGATACTTGTGGTTATCTTCTCCAATGTCAACGGGAACATTAGAATTATCTAGAATAGAACCCAGATGGAACCAAGAAGTCGGGTTGCTATAACCAAACAACCCGGATGTTGAACCAGTTACCATGGTTTCGAACCAAAGAACCCGGATAGAACCAAGGTTCAGAACCAAACAACCCAGATGGAACCAAGGTTTAGAACCAGAGTGCCCGGATAGAACCTTATTGCATTCGGAATTCTCATGACTTTTTATACCTTCAACGTATTTTCCAAATCATTTATTTATTTAGTATATTTATATATAATTTATTTACAGAGAATACTAAACATCTTATAATATATTAAAACAAACACTTTTTCAGGAATATATGAGCATGATATGAGTTAGTTGTGTTTTTTTTAAATTAAAAAGTTTGTTTATTTTAAGTTTGTTATGAAAATGGGATAATGGTCCAAGACACTGAAATAAACTTTGTATCAGACAAAAAGACCACTTCATATCTCCCAATGCATGCATGCATCCAACCACAGTACATACAATGACATGAAATAAAATTATAAACAAAATAAAACCATGTAAAATTAATCTTACAACGTCATTCACAGTTTGCCTTTGTAACTCGATGTCATATTTGGATTTTTTTTTCTTTCTATTATTCTTTATTTTGTTTTTTGTTGTCTTATTTAATTAATGACTGTCATACTTTGTTCATTGATTTGTCTCTATGTTTCACTTTCATTTAGTTCTCTCAGACCGCATGTTTACTTCCTTTGGTCAGCTGTTGATTGAATGACCCAGTTTTCTGACACAGTAATGAAACCATCAAGAGTTACTCCCCTTGCACTGTAAAAATTAGTAAACACTGTCGAAAAAAACCACATAAATGTTTGACTGAGCTTATAATCTTGCATAAACATGTTTGCCATGTTTGTTTCAGTGTCTTGGGGGTATGAGGGTGGGCTTTTTTCCCATTTTCGTTTTTTACTTGTGTTAAAAACTTGTATTTTCAGAAATGATTAATGTGGAGGTAAAATGTGCAAGGCATGTTTACTACAAAATAATAACAAACCACAATTTCAGATTCAGCATGCAGATAGTATAGTTTGTGCCATGCTCAATATGTGTGGTGCATTGGTGTGAAGCTACACATATTTTTCTTTGATTGTTAATCTCCCGAGGTTCTAAAACAATATGGTCTGTATTCACACACAATGCATTATGACAAAGGTGTGAAGCATCTAAATTTTTGGCTAAATCAGTAGATTTCAATTGCAAAATTTTTGCTAAACGTGCAACATTCATTTTAGTACGTTTGGCATTTGGGTATGTAACATTGATCATCCCTAGAATATAATTATTTCTCCTCTGAGTGGCCCCAGTCCAAATAATGCATGTCCCATTTTCTGCCTCTTTACTGTTTATAAGTATAAAATTGGTATATTTTTGATAAAAATCAAAATTATTGGAAGCCATTTTGTATTCTTTTTAATCAAATAGCACTAAAAGAGTGTAACTGACCACGATTTCAGCAGCTCCCATCCGAAATTGTGATCATTGAACCATGAAACACTCCAACACCTTTGAAATAATAGTTCACAATTTGGGTCAACATTTTTAATTAATTCTACATAGGCGGTAATGGTAACGTTTTCCTCCGTTGCTCAGTCCATATCGTTTACTTGAACATGTGTGATGGCTCATATCGAAGCTGATACATTTATACATGTCTGGTTAAATTTTCGGGGTGGCAAGTGAGATTACTTTTTCGCAAATTGCTGGACCCCGGAAGATGGTGAAAAATGTCACTCTCCACATGAAATAATCCCAAAATTTTGATCATAATTAATGAATGACTATTATCTATTTTGAATTTATTGAACCATAAAACTAATTTCTGACTCTTCACATTGAATAATCCGCGAAGCTGATTATGTAAAATGTGAAGAGTCAAAAATTAGTTTTATGGTTCAATAAAATGAAAATAAATTATTGCCATTCATTATAAATAAATTCCTATCAAAAATAAGGCTCAAAGAACTTTTTATATTATTTATATTAACAATAACAACGTACACACATGTTGGCGTATGAATACACAACGTCAGAGTGGGCGTGTCGCCATCAAAATTGACAACATTGAAAATAAAACTAATAATTTTAACCAATCAGAAGATAGTAAAAACACCAAATTTATTTATAACTCAATAAAAAAATTGTCCTTTCTAATAATTTATTTCAGGTCAAATCTACATATTTCTTTTCTCATCACATCAGCTCTATACAACAGTTCTTATTGTTCATTTATGTCCATTTTTAAAATCACAGCATCCACAATTGTATGGCGGACTAATATTGTTTTTTAATTACGTCATCTGAGTTCCTCATCGCAAGGTCTATTAGGGATCCTGACCCATTTGCCCGTCTAAAATAGATGAGCTGCTTCGTCGCTTCTTGTGCCGACTAACGGTCTTGGAATTATATAAATCGGGTATCAATTTGTTCATTTTTCATTTATCTCTTCATTTATGTAAGTTTCACCTACCAGCCATCCTTTATTTTCTCATATTTAGACAGTTTTCACAGTGACCCATCGATTCTGGCATTTTAACTTTCATTTTGAAAGATTGTCATGTGATCACGAGAAATAAGCAAGGCACAATGGACTATGGGAGATGATGTATGCAAATGACCCCAGTTCAATACTCATGCATTTACGATGCAAGTTGTGTAAATGTCCGAGAGCTTCCGATTGTTCTTGCGGTAGGCACAAAATGCTTAATATCGATCTCCTGTAAAGGAGGTGAAAAATTGTGGTTGACTACTAAATGTTAGCTATCGATCTCCTATAAAGGAGGTGAAAAAAAAGTATAAATATTTGCATATTTGAGTCTCGAGGTCGTGAAATCTCTCGTAACTTGAAGTCCATTTGAAAATAAAATAAACCATGTCGGAATCGATGGGTCACTGTGAAAACTGTCAAAATATGAGAAAATAAAGGGTGGCAGGTAGGTGAAACTTACATGAATGAAGAGATAAATGAAAAATGAACAAATTGATACCCGATTTATATAATTCCAAGGCCGTTAGTCGGCACAAGAAGCGACGAAGCAGCGCATCTATTTTGGAAGGGCAATTATCCACTTTTTGATATGGGACGAGCTCTGACGTCCCACGGCCCCAGCTTGTCTGGCAAAACAGCCGTTGGACGTCAGAGTAATCTCGGACTAGAAATAAAGATAGTTGAGAGTGGTATGAGAGACAAAGAGACAGAATGTCAACCCAAGGTTGACATTTGTGTTATAAACAAAAGATAATGATAAATGAACAGCAATTATATAAAAATACATATTTGAAACAAATATTGAAAGCATGTTATTGTTCAAAGTGATTTACACACATTTTATTTTTTCAGTTTTTGGGCTATGTCGTCAAATATTTCGAACCGATGTCTAGTTCCTTCCTCGTCTGATCCATATACATGACCATCAAAATACCACGAGCTTATAATATTGTCATGTTGGTACAGTCTATTTAGGAGACCCTGGTTGAGTTTTGTAATATCATCACAAATTCTAACTTTGAGTGCTTCGTTTATATTCTTGTTTTTACGCTGAAGTGTAATTTTGGTATCCATTCTAAGAAATTTTATGAGAATTGGCCTTGGACTCCCTTCTTTCCCTGGTATTCTATGCATTGCAACAATTTCTGACGGGTTGATATCTAATTTGACTTTGTTCTTTAGTTCGTTAAGAAGAGAATGTGGTAGGTCTTCATTTCGATTTTCTGGCAATTGGTATATTTTCACATTTTTCTTACGTGAGTATTGTTCGTTCCAGTTACCAAGCCGAACACCTTCAGTTGCTTTCCTCTTGTTTTCATCAACGACATCCCTCATTTTTGTAAGATCAGAATGCAGACTAGCATTTTTTTCCAGCAGATTTCCATTTTCAAACTCAATAGTGTTTAATTTATCATATAGATGAGATATTTTGGAATCGTAATTGGTTTTTAATTTATCGGCTTATGACTTGACTTCCGTCATTATCTCTTTTTTAATTTGTTTTTTCAGGTTTTTGGATAATTGTTTAAATATCTCTGTGAAAATCGGGACATTTTTCAGGGACTGCTTGATTTCATCAAGTTCGTTTTCTATACAAATACTCACTGGGGTAAAGCTGATGACCGTAACTGCATTCACGGTCATCCCAAGATGTCGGATGAAAAATTAGGTCAGTTTCTGTATTGTCTGTTAAAGTGTTTCTAGATCATTTTCTTTACAAATCAAACATTGAGACGACGTAAATGTATAAAAGAATCACTCGGAAATCACTAATTACTACCGAGAAATGTGCATGAATTGTGAAATTCAATTTGAAAAAATTTATTAAGATGACCGTAAATCATAATCAAAATATTTTCAAGATGACCGTAACATATAACTAGGATGACCGTGATTGGTAAAAAGATGACCGTAACTTGTAAAGGATGACCGTAATTTGTAAAGGCTGACTGTAATTTATAAAGGACGAGTCGACCGTCAATTCTATGAAATATCCGTACTTGTATTCAAAGCTTTTGTTGAGTTTGTCGATCTCAATAGGGCTCGGTTAGCGGATATACATATATTTCATAAATTTCTTTTTTTTAAACTATTGGCCGTATTTTGGGTTCATGACAATGATAGTAAATTGCATATTTCTCGTAAACAATGAAATATGTATTTATTACGACGTTAAAATTTTAATACAAATTGACAGCAATACGACGAAAATTTGAAGAAACATGAATTTGTCCCTATTACACGGATGCCTATTCTACACTGTCATTTTCTATGTTTAGTGGACCGTGAAAATGGGATAAAACTTTAATTTGGTATTAGAATTAAAAATATCATACCATAGGAAAAATGTGTACTAAGTTTTAAGTTGATTTAACCTGAAGCTAGACAAACGGACAAACGAACAGACGAACGCACACACAGACCAGAAAAACATAATGTTCATAAATGGAACATAAAAACCTTAATAATACCTATGAATATTCGGTAATCGAGCCATTGTGTATGGTTTCAGAGGAAGCAGATTAAAATCTTAATATGTCTTAATATATGCAGGCGGAAACCCAGTTGAAATAGAACAAAAGAATCGTACCTCTTTGTTAGAGAAGGCGATAAATGTTTACTGTAATGTTTACTATAGTAACAAAATTTTTAACAGATATTAGAAACAAATAAAACGACAATTTTCTTCTCAATTACGAAGTGTTTAATTTTAAAAACACCATTTGCATAAGTTTTCAATTTATCTATTACATAGTAATGCAGAACAATAAGATATCAAGTCGACAACATGGGTACTATAAGTTGGATGTAGAAAATGCATAACCTCCGATTTGTTTTTGTTTTACCACGGACGAAAAACATATCAATCTACTAGTTCAGAAATTTTCGTGTCTGCCCTTCCATTAGGTGAATCAAGAAAAAAATCCCAAAAAATAGGTAACGATTGTATCGAAAAGAGAAAATCGAGTGCACCTTTTTATGTTAGGGCGGTGTATATTTTGTCTTTAAAACGTAGAAAGCAAGTCAGAGTATTTGATATAGCATCTCGCTTCAGATTCTATATTTTTTTATATATCAAAGCTACAGGTTGATTTTATAACGTTAAAAAAAGGACAGTACGAAAAGATGAAATATATGGGTCAAGTGAAATATCTATCTAATGAATCACAAAAACAGAGTAGGTGTGTTCGAATAGCTATTTATTTTTCTAAAAGTACTTGACGACAGTCTTTTAATTTGGATGATGAAAATGCATATCTTCGAGAGAAAAAAATGTTTGTGTGTGATATCTAGGGTTTATAATCTTCAACCACTGAAAATTGTTAGTCTGCCTGCCCTTCCTTCTTTTGTGGATAGCTGTCTCATTGGCAATCATACCACATCTTCTTTTTTATATATTCCACGAAATATTTTTACCATATTTTTTTTAAATGCTTAAGAATTTTGAAAATTCCACCTGACATCCGATTAGACAATAGTTTTAAGTTGAATCAATACAGACAAGATCATTAATTGATGCTCATTAGCTAGTAGATACATTTGTCTTTTAAATACAACTGACATATAAGGATCGTAATGGTGCTATGTGGATAAATGTATCGGTTTTCAAGAGCAAAATTGGCAGCGCGTCATCCCTACAATGGCTTCTATTTCTACGATTGTGAAAATGAACTGCCTGGCGTAATGGAGAGATAATTTTGACGAAGTAGAATCCTAACTGTATGAATAACATTTCTGTATATATATATATACAAATTGACAACGTTCCTCCTTGTGATACGCTATTCCTACAAGACTATTTTAAGGATCTACTTTGCTGGAGCTCACCATCACTAGTTTAGTCGTATGATATTTTCAAAATATTTTTTGTTATTTTATTTGCACGACAAAATGGAAGACGATATAATATCAATGGGTGTACATGCATTGGCATTTTTAAAAATGTGTATTTATTAAACGCCATTAAAAGGAATCCCAGAAATAAAAAAAAAACTCTTTTGTCTTGTAGTTGGAGGCTGTGCACCGCATTTTTTTTTATTATACTTGTAAGGTATCATTTTATCGCGCTTTTGTTGCATGGTTTCCCCACTTGTTCATGTGCATGTCTTGTTGCAAATTCATTTTAAAAATTCAACCCTCTACTGTAAAAAAGATACATATGGTGAACTATGCATTTGAAGCACGTCTTATTTTCTTCTACTTATAGGATAATACTCTCATATTAACACGTTTATACCACGATTAACTTCATTGGATACAAAAAGGTAGTTATATAAATACGGATATTTCTTAGAAATGACGGTCATCCTTTAAAAGTTACGGTCATCATTTACAAATTACGGGCATCTTAAAACCAATTATGGTCACCCTTGTTATGAATCTTTGATTCTGTTACGGTCATCTCGATTGTGATTTACGGTCATCGGAGCGATTTTTTCAAATCGAAATTCCTGTTTCATGCACATTTCTCGGTAGTAATTAGTGATTTCCGTGTGAATCTTTTATACATTTACATCGTTGAAATGTATGATTTGTAAAGAAAATGATCTAGAAACACTTTAACAGACAATACAGATACTGACCTAGCTAATGTTTCATCCGACATTTTGGGATGACCGTGAATGCAGTTACGGTCATCAGCTTTACCCCAGTGAATTCTATGGTCCGAGGAACTGGAGAGGCAAGAGTGGAGACGCTTGGCTGGATTTGTGATATTATGTTTATCTCCTGTTTTCTCTAAAAATGCTGATTCCTCGACATTATTTGTGTTTTTGGCTGACAGTTTATCGACTTTAACAGTAGAAATGAAACTGGTTATTTGTTTTGTTGAATTGAGACATATTTCATTACGCGATTTAAACGGTTGAAAGTTTACTTATGTGTACATCTATATGTAAGGTAAACATTGGCTAATTACTACTCACTCGGTCGTCAATTTTATAACTCGTAATTTTAACTGCAATCTTTATAATTATTGTTCTGTTTTTTTTAATACATTAATTCCAATCAATTAGTAGTAACATCGATGTAACTGAAAAGATGTAAAGAATATCTCTTAATGCATAAAAACACAAAACTCTGTGCAACAAATTCACATCAAACCTTCATGGGCGCCATCTTTTCGTGTTTGTTTTATTTTATGTATTTATGTCAAATTGTTTATATTCTTTTACTGTGTAGGATAAAGGCTGATTTGACAGCAATTAAATAAAGAACGTCTCATAAATTCACTGCACTACTTAATAAAAAGAAAAACAATTAAGTTGCTTTCTTAAAAAAAAAGAAATGTAATCGTGAACCCAAATGCCTGTTTTATACGAAATGTCAAATAATGGTTATATAAAATTCTGTGCTTACAGTACCTTTTTTTGTTGATTAAACGAAAGGAACAGTTGTATACCGCTGTTCGATTGCTATTAATCGATTAAGAAAACATAAGACAGTAAAGTACTTATAACAAACTTAAACCAAGTAAATCATTCTATAGGATATAGAAACTGACATTGATTGTCAATGTAACTGCTGTTAAATATGGGGCAAAATATTCTTGTTAAAATAATTCCATTTCCATCTCCGTCCCTCTCTTTGGTCCGAAAGATATCATTCTTGATAAGAGTCACCTACGCAGAGGAGCATTATTTATAGTGGTTTCCTCTTGGCACCTTTCGGCGCAACTATTACCCATGTGCGAAAAAAGAGAGAGGAACGTTCACTGCATATTATATATCCCTCAAAACAACAACTGATAATACTTTTTTCCGGATATTCTGTTTATAATTGATACATGTACCGTTGTATAAAATGATTACAAAAATGTATATTGGGCCAGATTATTTATTTTGCTTGTGTGATAAGACTATTATAAAATGGGAACTGGAATATTTATTTCTAAAAACTCCCAGACACAACCTTAGAATCAAATGAATGTCCACTAACATATTATGTGATTTTGTTAAAAATATATGATAAACAGATTAATACATAACTTAAAACAGTAATCGAATGTTAAATTATTACAGATCAATACACAGGAGTGGTAACATTAGTCCAGAACATATGTTTAGTATATTTATAATTGTATATGTGATAAGACAAGATTTTTTATATCTAAAATCTGACAGGCTTCCACCTCAGATTCGCATGCTGTATCACCACTAGACCAATACCAACCCTCGGGACCTTTGGTCCTCAGGGCTGATATTGGTGTCTCATGGGTGGTGATACAGCATGCGATACCGATTGATATTTGTTTCTCGTGGTGATACAGCATGCGATACGGCTTTTGCCATTTATTATTTCAGTTTGAAATGCAGATGAAAAAGAACAAAGGAAGGTTAGTTAAAAAAATCTTTGCTAAATAATATTATACACCTATTGACTGGGTGTGAGGGTAATAGCAAGTTTGTTGTCCCTGAGATACCAACTATTGCTCGAGGCGAAGCCGAGGGCAATAGTTGGTATGCGAAGGGACAACAAACTTGCTATTACCCGCACACCCAGTCATTAGGTGTTTTATTATACTGAACAACACAACTTTCAAAGAAATCTTCAAACACCTTCTGTCAAATGTAAATTAGAAGATCTATACCATACTATTTGCACATTGTACAAGTACAACCACAGTAGTATTCCAGGACCATTCATGACAATATTTACCAATTTAGTCTCCTGATTCATATGGTATCTTAAATAAAATAGTAAACAGCATTGTATGATTTAATAATGACTGTATTTTCAACAAAATATAACAAGAAACATATCGAATAATAACATTAATTGACTCACTAAAGTTACTGACTAACTGAATTTACTCACTTCTCAAAATGAAAATGTATATTGGAATTGTTAATGTTTTGAATTGAAAACCCAGACAATGGGAAACGGAAGTTATTATTGACACCTACTGTTGAACTACATGAAGGAGGAATAATATTTTGAATGTTTGTCTGATTTGACTCATAGCTTGAAATGTCCTGTAGTATTTGATCAAATTCAATATCATTAGAAAGTAAGTCAACGCTATTATCACATATTGCTGTTGTTGTATCCTGAGTTTTAACGCTCTTTTCTGATAATTCACCATTTAAACTTGTTGCACTTTGAATAGTTTCACTTAGAATGTTTGACATTTCATGTTTTTTAGTACTGCTCAGACGCTTGCAGTAGGACTTTACTGCTGATTCCGATTTGTGGCCGCTAAGTCCCATAATGTGTCGAGTTTCAATACCCCCTTCGTCCAAGACAGTTATGCATGTACTGCGTATGCAATGATTTGTGTACCTACGAGACAAATCACACTCTTCACTTATTTTAGCCATTAGATTTCCAAGAGTATTTTTTCCTACTGGACTATTGTCATACCATATATCGGCGGATTCTGTAGTTTTGGATGCACGCTTTGGACGCTGCCAAAACTCTGTCCTGTCTGGATGCAGCTTACTAAAATATTTGGTGAAAGATATAACAGGGCAATTAGCACTTCCTGAAAAAAAAGGATAGACACTTTTAATACATAATTGAAGTTTACCAGAAAAATTCTTTTTTTGGTGTGTTTATAAGATTTTTTATACATTGTTCCTGCAATTTTTGAGAGAGTTTTGATTTTTTTTAATTACAGTTTTAAGAAATAAACAACTTACAATTTCCCATAATTTCCTATCTCACAATGCTGATGTTACATTATTAATCACAGTAAAAACCAATGTTTGAGGATGTTAGTTAAGTTGATTGACCTCTGGTCAACTGGTGTAACTCATTGAAAAAGATACATGTACATGTGCTTGTAAATAATGTGTCTCATCAGTGAGTCAAGTGAACAATGGTAAAATTAAGGAATAACAGTACTGTAGTTGTGTCACTGTCAATTGCCAATTTAACGGTCGCAAATGCAGTTTTACTGGCGACGCGTATGTGAACTTCATATGTGCAAGACTCATTATAGAATGTATTCAACGTAAACTTCTTAAACATGGTTTCAGCATCATGTATTTAACCTATTTATCTATTACATTTATAACAACAAATAATTTACCTGGAATTTCATACATCCTGCCGTCTTTATCATCAACATCTGTAAAGTCATCCCCTCTATGATTTTTGGTTTGCCGTACAACTTTAACTCTGACATACCGCAGCCCTTTTGCATCTCTTTTTAACTCGAAATCGTCCCTTTGTACATCTCTTATATTCTCTCTGCCTCTATTACAGAAGTAATACAAATACTCAAAAAACACTCTCTTCTGTAATGCCTCGGGAGTCTTAAGGGAAAATTGTTCATGTTTATATAATTTCTGTAAGTCTTCAGGACAAATAGGCTCTTTGTGATTGACATTGGCCTTCCCTTCTTTTTTCATCGCCACCATCATAGCTTTGAACATATCATTTGCAGCTTTATACTCTTCATTGTTGATTATGTCTTGTTTTCTTGTTTCAGCGAAATGTTTTTGTAAGCCAAATCTTAATGTAATCAAAGATTTTTTAGCATATAATGTACCATCTGTTTTTCTGACCTCAACATAAAATTGTCGGAGTGTTTTGACGACGTCTTCTGTGTTGGCCTGGTCTAAGTCTTGTATAGTTTTATATAAACCGTCTTTTTCTAGCAAATAATCTCCTATTATCCTTTTTGATACTCCTATTACGTTTTTAGTATTTTTCGAATCTCTGTCATTCAATATTTTACTAAGATCATCAGGTTCTAAAGATGCAAATCTGCTTGTTTCTGCCATGTTTTGATCGTCTGATGTCGTCTTCCTGTTTTCGATATTTCAGTGTTTTACATGACTATGGGAAAAAC
This sequence comes from Mytilus edulis, assembly GCF_963676685.1. Classification (NCBI taxonomy): domain Eukaryota; kingdom Metazoa; phylum Mollusca; class Bivalvia; order Mytilida; family Mytilidae; genus Mytilus; species Mytilus edulis. The sequence goes on from NC_092344.1 coordinate 75,533,296, forward strand.
TCAGAGAATCACGAATGATAAATGACGTCATTTTTGACCAATGAAAAGAAAGTTAAAAAAGTTCGGGAAATCTACTTACGAAACTATTCACCGGGTAAATAGTCTTTGAAACTATTAACTGGCAAATTGTCTTTAGAAGGAAATAGCACAACTATTTCATGTATTTTATATAGGAAAAAAACTCTTGAAGTATAATAATAATACTTAGATGTCACATATAATGAGGTTCTAGAGGGCTTTCTTAATTCTGTATTTACAACTTGTTAGGCCATTACCTCTTTAATTAATGTATGTCCATTATTCTTTTACCTTTATATTCTTAAAACATATAAAAAAGAAGATGTGGTGTGATTGCCAATGAGACAACTATCCACAAAAGACCAAAATGACACAGACATTAACAACTATAGGTCACCGTACGGCCTTCAACAATGAGCAAAGCCCATACCGCATAGTCAGCTATAATAGGCCCCGATAAGACAATGTAAAACAATTCAAACGAGAAAACTAACGGCTTTATTTATGTAAAAAAACCAACCCATTTGTCTCTATTCCTCATATTTTTACAATTATTCAAAATTGTTTAAAACTCATCCAAACCTTCATTTATATGATATAGTAGCATTGTTTATCTCCAAATAGTCGTTCTCATGGACACAAAAGGAAAACCCATTCAAACGAGAAAACCAACGGTCTAATCCATAAAAAAACTAGCAATACTTATGAACCACATCAACAAACGACAACTTCTGAACATCATATTCCTGACGTAGTACAGGTGCAAACAAATGCAGCGGATTTAACCGTAATAGGTACCAACCATCACCTTTATCTGAAACAATTGCGTACCATCACAACAGAGAAAGTCACAATTTGATCTCTGACACAATGTAAATACAAAACCAATCATTTAAAGGGGTTAGATGGTTACCAATTTCAGAATAAACAGCCATAACCTTGAACAAAATGCCGCCAAATAGAATAATGTACACAGGTAAATGAAAATAATGTTATTGTGAGGTAAACGTGTAAATGGAGAACGGAAATATATTTACAAAATAAATAAATTTGTTGTTCATAGTACGATAACAGAAGTGATAACTTTAAGCAATACCAAACGCTTATAAAATCTGGTATTAAAAATAGTAAAAATAAAATTCGAAATCTTTTTTAAAACAATTAACAAAAATACCGAACTCCGAAAAAAAATAAAGGAAAATCCATTAAACCTGATCGAATCGAACACTCTATTATATCAACTAGTAGAACGAAACAATTGTCATAATCATAACTTGGTACAGGCGTTCCAAAGAAATTGGTGGATAAAAAATGGTTTTATAGGTAGCTTAAAGTAAACATTCAAATAATCAACAAAACTAGAAGGCTTGCTTCATATTTGGATCTTTATCTTAATACAGACATAGATGGACTATGTCAAACTAGCACACGGATTTCTGACAAACGTGACGATAACAACTTTACAATGGTCAACTTACCATTCCTCAGAATTAACATTCCGGCGGGCCCATCGTTTGACGTTTTAATTAGAAAGTACCATCAGAGGGAGAAGTTTTTTAAATGTATCTTCTTCACACAATTATTAATTTTTAAATTAATGCTAAACTTAAAAAATCGAAAATTTAGAATAAAACAAATATCCGTTTTCACCTTCAATTTACTTAAATTTTGAAAAGTAGCATATACTGTTTGCCTGTCAATACATATTGTATGCAGAGAGCTCACATTGTCTTTTATAAATAAACTCATCATAGATACCAGGACTAAATTTTGTATATACGCCAGACGCGCGTTTCGTCTACAAAAAACTCATCAGTGACGCTCGAATCCAAAAAGTTAAAAGAGCCAAATAAAGTACGAAGTTGAATAGCAGTAAGAGAGCTGTTTCTCTGTTAATGCATACTATTTATAGGGAAATACTTTGTCTTTTATAAGAGAGAGTTTCCATGTCAATACATATTGTATGCAGGGACTTCACATTGTCTTTTATAAGAGAGTGTTTCCATGTCAATACATATTGTATGCAGGGACCTCACATTGTCTTTTATAAGAGAGTGTTTCCATGTCAATACATATTGTATGCAGGGACTTCACATTGTCTTTTATAAGAGAGTGTTTCCATGTCAATACATATTGTATGCAGGGACTTCACATTGTCTTTTATAAGAGAGTGTTTCCATGTCAATACATATTGTATGCAGGGACCTCACATTGTCTTTTATAAGAGAGTGTTTTCATGTCAATACATATTGTATGCAGGGACTTCACATAGTCTTTTATAAGAGAGTGTTTCCATGTCAATACATATTGTATGCAGGGACTTCACATTGTCTTTTATAAGAGAGTGTTTCCATGTCAATACATATTGTATGCAGGGACTTCACATTGTCTTTTATAAGAGAGTGTTTCCATGTCAATACATATTGTATGCAGGGACTTCACATTGTCTTTTATAAGAGAGTGTTTCCATGTCAATACATATTGTATGCAGGGACTTCACGTTGTCTTTTATAAGAGTGTTTTCATGTCAATACATATGGTATGCAGGGACTTCACATTGTCTTTTATAAGAGAGTGTTTCCATGTCAATACATATTGTATGCAGGGACTTCACATTGTCTTTTATAAGAGTGTTTCCATGTCAATACATATTGTATGCAGGGACTTCACATTGTCTTTTATAAGAGAGTATTTCCATGTCAATACAGATTGAATACAGGGACTTCTCATTGTCTTTTATAATAGAGTATTTCCATGTCAATACATATTGTATGCAGGGACTTTACATTATCTCTTATAAGAGAGTGTTTTCATGTCAATACATATTGTATGCAGGGCTTCACATTGTCTTTTATAAGAGAGTGTTTCCATGTCAATACATATTGTATGCAGGGACTTCACATTGTCTTTTATAAGAGTGTTTCCATGTCAATACATATTGTATGCAGGGACTTCACATTGTCTTTATAAGAGAGTGTTTTCATGTCAATACATATTGTATGCAGGGACTTTACATTGTCTTTTATAAGAGAGTGTTTCCATGTCAATACATATTGTATGCAGGGACTTCACATTGTCTTTTATAAGAGAGTGTTTCCATGTCAATACATATTGTATGCAGGGACTTCACATTGTCTTTTATGAAAGAGTGTTTCCATTTTAATACATATTGTATGCAGGGACTTCACATTGTCTTTTATAAGAGAGTGTTTCGATGTCAATGCATATTGTATGCAGGGACCTCACGTTGTCTTTTATAAGAGAGTGTTTCCATGTCAATACATATTGTATGCAGGGACTTTACATTATCTCTTATAAGAGAGTGTTTTCATGTCAATACATATTGTATGCAGGGCTTCACATTGTCTTTTATAAGAGAGTGTTTCCATGTCAATACATATTGTATGCAGGGACTTCACATTGTCTTTTATAAGAGTGTTTCCATGTCAATACATATTGTATGCAGGGACTTCACATTGTCTTTTATAAGAGAGTGTTTCCATGTCAATACATATTGTATGCAGGGACTTTACATTGTCTTTTATAAGAGAGTATTTCCATGTCAATACATATTGTATGCAGGGACTTCACTTTGTCTTTTATAAGAGTGTTTCCATGGCAATGCATATTGTATGCAGGGACCTCATATTGTCTTTTGTAAGAGAGTGTTTTCATGTCAATACATATTGTATGCAGGGACTTCACATTGTCTTTTATAAGAGTGTTTCCATGTCAATACATATTGTATGCAGGGACTTCCAATTGTCTTTTATAAGAGAGTGTTTCCATGTCAATACATATTGTATGCAGGGACCTCATATTGTCTTTTATAAGAGAGTGTTTCCATGTCAATGCATACTGCATATATGGAGATACTTTGTCGTTCTTTAGATACTGTTTTTCTGTCAATGCATACTGTATATAGGGAGATACTTTGTCGTTCTTGAGAAACTGTTTTTCTGTCAATGCATACTGTATATAGGGAGATACTTTTTCGTTCTTGAGATACTGTTTTTCTGTCAATGCATACTGTATATAGGAAGATACTTTGTCGTTCTTGAGATACTGTTTTTCTGTCAATGCATACTGTATATTGGGAGATACTTTGTCGTTCTTGAGATACTGTTTTGCTGTCAATGCATACTGTATATAGGGAGATACTTTGTCGTTCTTGAGATACTGTTTTTCTGTCAATGCATACTGTATATAGGGAGATACTTTGTCGTTCTTGAGATACTGTTTTTCTGTCAATGCATACTGAATATAGGGAGATACTTTGTCGTTCTTGAGATACTGTTTTTCTGTCAATGCATACTGTATATAGGGAGTTTGTTTGATAATTTGTTCAGACCCAGATCTATATGTAGGATTAAATATGTACCTTCCTATGACCCGTCATCATTGTATACATATATCTAGAATAGTTAGGGCAGCAAGCAATTGATTTTCGGGTGCGTGGGCCTTGGATTTTTTTTTTTTGGGGGGGGGGGGGGGGGGCAAACTTGTTTTCAGATTGAGCCAAAGTGACTTGTAATTTTTTTCCAGACAAAGTAACTTGTAACTTTTTAGAGGCAAAGTAACTTGCTAGGAGGGTTTGGGTTTATGCCCCTTTTGGAGATCATCATTTTGAGTCGAAACTGTCATTTTCGATTACAAATCGTCTCTGATCAGATAAAGTTAATGAAGATGAAAACAATATTTTGCAGGTTCAGTGCGACATTTAAATTAAATAAGAAACTTGTGTTTTGGTCACTCATTTTTGCTGTCCCAATACTTCACCTTACAACGACAAAATTGTTCGGGTACGTAAAATAATTGTTGAATTCTAAAATATATTCATTCTTCCCGTCATGTTCCCTTTTGGTGCTAGTTTGCGACGGCAAGTCAATTGTTATCATAGGAATATATGTAGCTACATGTACAATGCTATATATATACATATTATTCAAATACTAATACATGTATTTTTCAATATTCTCTGTTGTGATGGTACGCAATTGTTTCAGATAAAGGTGATGGTTGGTACCTATTACGGTTAAATCCGCTGCATTTGTTTGCACCTATACTACGTCAGGAATATGATGTTCAGTAGTTGTCGTTTGTTGATGTGGTTCATAAGTATTGCTCATTTTTTTTTATTAGACCGTTGTTTTTCTCTTTTGAATAGGGTTTCCTTTTGCGTCCATGAGAACGACTGTTTGGAGATAAACAATGCTACTATAGTATATAAATGAAGGTTTGGATGAGTTTTACACAATTTTGAATAATGGTAAAAATATGAGGAATAGTGACAAATGGGTTGTTTTAAGAATATAAAGGTAAAAGAATAATGGGCAAACATTAATTAAAGAGGTAATGGCCTAACAAGTTGTACATACAGAATTAAGAAAGCCCTCTAGAACTTCATTATATGTGACATCTAAGTATTAATATTATGTAAGCCCCAATCCCACTAGACCACGATCGCACCACGCTCACCGCGATCTAAAATAAATTTAGATCATGGTGAGGTCGCGGTATGAGCGGCATGGAAATGTTAATTTTCGTTGCGTTCACAATGCTACTACGTCCTGATTACGCTTCTACAACGATCCCGCTACGATTAAACCACGTTCTCACCGCGCTTATTCTGCGACCTCACTACGTTTATAAAGATCTTTCTACGCTCTTCACGTTCTCACCACGACCATACCACGAGTTATCCGATTGCAACACGATCTTACTGCGATTATAGCACGTTCTTACCACGATTATACTACGTTCATACCGCGATCTTACTACGTTCTCAGCAATACCGTCAATATCGTGTTTCATATCAATATAGTTCCATTCCTTCTATTTCTGATTAAAACGAAGATTTCTCGGAAACAACACAGTCATGCCACCAAAATCTACTAAAACACGTGGGCGTGGTGGTAGGGGTTGATGTAGAGGCAGAGGGAGCAAAGTATGAACGCCATACTAAACTCCAAATAGTACACAAGAAACTAAAATTAAAAATAGTACAAGACTTACAAAGGCCAGAGGCTCCTGACTTGGGACAGGCGCAAAAATAGTGGGGTTAAGCATGTTTGTGAGATCACAACCCTCCCCTATACCTCTAGCCAATGAAGAAAAGTAAACGCATAATAATACGCACATTAAAATTCAGTTAAAGAGAAGTCCGAGTCTGATGTCAGAAGATGTGACTAAAGAAAATAAACAAAATGACAATAATACATAAATAACAACAGACTACTAGCAGTTAACTGACATTCCAGCTCCAGACTTCAATTAAACTGATACTATACATATAAGTAGTATAATCTTGTCATCAAGAGATGTCGGAACGACCAATCAACCTAAATTACAACCTATTGCTGATCCATAAAGCTCAAATGACGATATTTTAGTGAACGATAGCAGAGATGACACAGATGTGTCAATATATATAGGAAGATGTGGTATGAGTGCCAATGAGACAAATCTCCATCAACGTAAAAATCTATAAAAGTAAACCATTATAGGACAAGGTACGGCCTTCAATACGAAGCCTTGGCTCACACCGAACAGCACGCTATAAATGGCCGAAAAAATACTAATGTTAAACCATTTAAACGTGAAAAACCAACGGTCTAATCTACATAAAAACGAGAAGCATGGTTGAGCCGTTAGAGCAAATGGATAAATACATTTAGACAAACAAAATCTAGGGAGTTTTTTTATATACATGTATTTTATGTGAAAATGACAATAATAATGATGGTCGTAGTGTGAACGTAGTCAGGTCGTGAGAAGAGCGTAATGAGGACGGCAAGGGCGTGCTAGAATCGTTCTATGGTCGTGAACAGCGTGGTAAAGTCGTAGTGGAAGCGTAGTTGGGTCGCGGTGAGGACGTGATGGTCGTAGTAAGGTCGTGATAACGTCGCTGTGAGATCGTAGCGCAATCTCTCCGAATAGAATCACGCTTTCGCTACGCTCTCGCTACGATTGTACAGCGACCTTTGCGATCTTACTACGATCTTAGTGCGCTCTCACTACGCTTTTACTACGACCTAATTTCGCCACGACCGCACCACGATTGTTTTGAACATGTTCAAAGTTGGCCACGCTCTTCACGATCTTGAAGACCTCACCACGACCGTGGTACGACCTTACTGCGACCTACACGATCGTACCGCGATCATCAAAATTTGCATTTTTTTCACAGATCGTAGTGCGATCGTGGCCTAGTGGGACTAGGGTATTAGCAAAGATTTTTTTAACTTATACCCCAGTCCCACTAGGCTTCGATCGCACTACGATCTGTGAAAAAAAGCAAATTTTGATGATCGTAGTGCGATCGTGTAGATCGCAGTAAGGTCGTATCACTGTCGTGGTGAGGTCTTCAAGATCGTGAAGAGCGTGGCCAACTTTGAACATGTTCAAAACAATCGTGGTGCGGTCGTGGCGAAATCAGGTTGTAGTAGAAGCGTAGTGAGAGTGCACTAAGATCGTAGTAAGATCACGAAGGTTGCTGTACAATCGTAGCGAGGGCGTAGCGAAAGCGTGATTCTATTCGGAGAGACTGCGCTACGATCGCACAGCGACGTTATCACGACCTCACTACGACCATCACGTACTCACTGCGACCCAACTACGCTTCCACTACGACTATACCACGCTGTTCACGACCATAGTACGATTCTAGCACGCCCTTGCCGTCCTCATCACGCTCTTCTTACGACCTGACTACGTTCACACTACGACCATCATACTAATTGTCATTTTCACATAAAATATATAAAAAAGCTCTCTAGATTTTGTTTGTTTGAATGTAATTATCCATTTGCTCTAACGGCTCAACCATGCTTCTCGTTTTTATATAGATTAGACCGTTGGTTTTCCCGTTTAAATGGTTTAACACTAGTAATGTTTTGTCTCCGTTATAACGTGTTGATTGATGTGAGCCAAGGCTCCGTGTTGAAGGCCGTACATTGGCCTATAATGGTTTACTTTTATAAATTGTTACTTGAATGGAGAGTTGTCTCATTGGCACTAATACCACATCTTCCTATATATATTGATACATCTATGTCATCTCTGCTATCGTTCACTAAAATATCGTCATTGAGCTTTATGGACCAGCAATAGGTTGTAATTTAGGTTGGATTGGTCGGTCCGACATCTCTGCTTTGCTACCTCTGCCTCTACATCAACTCCTACCACCATGCCCACGTGTCCTGGTAGATTTTGGTGACATGACTGTATTGTTTCCGAGAAATCTACGATTTAATCAGAAATAGAAGGAATTGAACTGTATTGATATGGAACACGATGTTGACGTTATTGCTGAAAACGTAGTAAGATCGCGCTATGAACGTAGTATAATCGTGGTAAGAACGTGTTATAATCGCAGTAAGATCGTGTTGCAATCGGATAACTCGTGGTATGGTCGTAGTGAGAACGTGAAGAGCGTAGAAAGATCTTGATAAGCGTAGTGAGGTCGCAGAATAAGCGCGGTGAGAACGTGGTAGAATCGTAGCGGGATCTTTGAAGAAGCGTAGAGAGGACGTAGTAGCATCGTGAACGCAACGAAAATTTACATTTTCATGCCGCTCATACCACGACCTCCCCACGATCTAAATTTATTTTAGATCGCGGTGAGCGTGGTGCGATCGTGGTCTGGTGGGACTGGGGCTTTACCTTCCTTTGTTCTTTTCCATCTGCATTTCAAACTGAAATAATAAATGGCAAAATCCGTATCGCATTCTGTATCACCACGAGAAACAAATATCAATCGGTATCGCATGCTGTATCACCACCCATGAGACACCAATATCAGTCCTGAGGACCAAAGGTCCCAAGGGTTGGTATTGGTCTAGTAGTGATACAGCATGCGAATCTGAGGTGGAAGCCTGTCAGATTTTAGATATAAAAAATCTTGTCTTATCACATATAAAATTATAAATATACTGAACATATGTTCTGGACTAATGTTACCACTCCTGTGTATTGATCTGTAATAATCTAACATTCGATTACTGTTTTAACATAATGATGTATAATTTGACCAAATGTTACATCATAAGATTAATTTATGTATTAATCTGTTTATCATATATTTTTAACAAAATCACATAATATGTTAGTGGACATTCATTTGCTTCTAAGGTGGTGTCTGGGAGTTTTTAGAAATAAATATTCCAGCTCCCATTTTATAATAGTCTTATCACACAAGCAAAATAAATAATCTGGACCAATATACATTTTTGCAATCATTTTATACAAAGGTACATGTATCAATTATAAACAGAAAATCCGGAAAAAAGTATTATCAGTTGTTGTTTTGAAGGATATATAATATGCAGTGAACGTTCCTCTCTCTTTTTTCGCACATGGATAATAGTTGCGCCGAAAGGTGCCAAGAGGAAACCACTATAAATAATGCTCTTCTGTGTAGGTGACTCATATCAAGAATGATATCTTCCGGACCAAAGAGAGGGACGGAGATGGAAATGGAATTATTTTAACAAGAATATTTTGCCCCATATATAACAGCAGTTACATTGACAATCCATGTCAGTTTCTATATCCTATAGAATGATTTACTTGGTTTTAGTTTGTTATAAGTACTTTACTGTCTAATGTTTGATTAATTGATTAATATAGCAATTGAACAGCGGTATACAACTGTTACTTTCATTTAATCAACAAAAAAGGTACTGTAAGCACAGATCTTCATTTAACCATTATCTGACCTTTCGTATAAAACAGGCATTTGGGTTCATGATTACATTTCTTTTTTTAAAGAAAGCAACTTGTTTTTCTTTCTATTAAGTAGTGCAGTGAATTTATGACACGTTCTGTATTTAATTGCTGTCAAATCAGCCTTTATCCTACACAGTAAAAGAATATAAACAATTTGACGTATATATACATAGAATAAAACAGTTTTATTATAATAAGTTATCTAATAACATATAGGAGGATAGTCTGTTAGTTGAAAATATTAACAAATATATGACAGTAGTTCATGTATCATTGGTTTTCTTAAATCGTAAGATGGATGCATATCTTTATTTTCTGAAGAAACTGTGATATCCCATTCGTTTAAATACACAACCTTATGTTTGATATTGTCGAAAATTTTGAATATCATTTTATCCTGCAAAAATCTCACAAAATCATACGGAACACCTTCATTATTATGTTCGAAGTAATGTGGACCTTTAATGAATATTTTTGCGCCAGGCACACGATCCAAGAATTTATTTATAGCGTCTTTGGCGTTCATTACATGTTCTTCATAAACTGACAATGGAGCATAACCTATATGTATATACAAATGCAGCACTACGATCGGATTTTTAGAACGTATTACGTTAAGATGATAGCTTGCAGGTTTGAAATGATGTATTGTCGCATTCCGTGAATAGGTGAAAAAATGGAACTCATGCGCAGCCCATGTAACAGTAATGTTGTCTCTCTTATTTTTACTAAACGCTTTAATTGGTTGATGATAACCTTTTAGAGCATCTGATGTCCGTTTAACCGAGAGTGCAAGATTTAAAATATCAGCAATTGGTAAAAGCCATTCTCTCACTGTAGAATCTCCAACCATGTAAATCTCCCGATTTCTTAGACAGGCTAAATACCTGTTATAACTAGGTTCAACTTTTTTTTGACATAGGAGATTATTCCACGTTTTATTATAAAAATATCCAACTGGGGACGAAATGTTCCATGTGACTGCAAAATTTATTAGACTACACGAGTGCTCTGGATGACCTATGGTTTTATCTGCAAAAAGAAAAACAATTATACACAAGTGTCCCCAAACATGCAACTATCTTCATATTAAACAGACATATTAAAAGCTTGACATGAATATAATAAATTATTTTAAGAATTATACATTAGATTTAATTTTTGCGTATGAACATTCTTTTTAAAGCGCCATGAAAACTTGTTTGTCCTTCTATTCGTCACTATCGTCCGTGTGTCCAAAATATTATTTTCTAATTGATACCTTGAGTTTACCTTGTTCGATTGTATTGAGACTTAAACAGATATCGAAAGAAAAATCAATCAATGTTTGGGTCAATAGATCGAAGGACATGGTCACTGGAAACAGGAAAAAGATATCAGGATGATAACCTGAGTGTAATTTACTTCATTGAAATAAAACTTATACAGATTGAATATTTAGTAAAGTAAAATATTCTATTGATGTTAAGGTCAAAGTCATGAAACTGTTCCGAAAATATTTTTTAGGGGAAAGCAGTTTTGAAATGGTTACTCGAATGCCCTTTTTGAAAATATAGTGCAGTAGAAGATTCCTTTTGAATTCGACAGATTAAAGGTCAAGGTTCCTCCGAAAATCTCATTTAAAAAAAAGTTATAGTTGGTGGTTGAATCTAGTGTTGGCAGCCAAATTGGTCAATTTAATTATACATCCGACATAAATTTTACACCGAAATGGTGATTATTTCAAAACATTATACATACACTTCTGTTCTCGAACTATGAACAAAAATTTATTTATTTTAGTAAAAACATATTTCCGTAATCCATGTTCTGTTTTCAACAAAATTATTATATTTACCTGTGAACTTTTTTTTTTATTAAACGTCATGTTGACCAAGGTAATTATAGTTGTCTTTCTAACACTGTTTTATATCCCCCTTTGTTTTTATTAATATTGTGTTTTTATTGTGTCATAGATCAAATTTATTTGTTCAGTGTATGTTTACTCGTTTTTGTTGATATGTCTTTTGATTGAGTTGAAACATTTCATTTGATGTTTAATAGTCCGTCTTTCTATGTTACGATGTTACATTAAGGTTAGGGTGAATGTTGGCGCCTGTTAAAACGTTTTAACCCGCTGCATTTCCTTGCACCTGTCCTATGTCAGGAACCTATTGTTCAGTGCTTTTAGTTTGTTGATGTGGCTCAAGTGTTTCTCGTTTCTCGTTTTTTATATAGATTATACCTGTTTGAAGGGTTTTACACTAGTCATTTGGGGGCTCTTTATAGCTTGATGTTCTATGTGAGCAAGGGTTCCGTGTTGAAAGCAATACTTTGGTCTAAAGTGGTTTACTTTTTTACAACATGTGACTTGGATCAAAAGTTGTCTCATTGGCACTCATACCACATCTTCTTAATAGAAAACATTGAAACTGCCCTCAAAGGATAAGATTGACAAACATGCTCTAAAGTATTTCCTTAAGTAAATAAGCAATTTATGCCTGTACCAAGTAAGGAATTGTTGTTGTCCATTCGTTTGATTTGTTTTGTAATTTGATTTTGACATGTGATTAGGGTTTTTCCGATTGAATTTTCCTCGGAGTTCAGTATTTTTGTGATTTTACTTTTTATTGTCATTGGTGTCAGTAACAGGGTCGGTAATTTGTTATATTTCTCATAAAGATAATAATTGATTAAAAACGAATTCAATTTAAATCAGCTTCTAATTTTATTAGGTTTACTTCTGAAAATAAATTATCACTTATAATTATGTGATAATACCTTATTTATTACTTATGGATCTATGAGGCAAGGTGAACTGTCCACCAGGATGGTCGGTAGCTTATTGATGACTGCCAATGAACTTCTCCGTACCTTATATTTTGTAGGTCTAATACGAAACACTTTTTGGAAATTTTCACACTCAGCTTGTTGTACGACTTTTTTTTTTATGTCCAAATATATATATAACTAGTATTTAGGCATAACCATGATAACGGTGTCGTAATCATATGATTTTTTTTTATTTGTACCAGTTCGTGTAATAAAACATCTAGGATGAACTGTTATAACCTCAGTGTTTGATAAATGTTAGATACGGATTTCAGAGAAAATACTTGATTCAGTTCATTAGTTAGATCACGAATGGTTAGAATGAAATTATGATTTCAGTTTTGTACTGATGACCTGTCTATATTTGCTATGGTATTATAATTTTTTTTTTCGACTTACGAATAGGGATTGTCACTTCGGTATCTTCTTTTCTGCCACTAGATATGCTCGAAACAAAATGATTGGGAATTCAAATGAATAGACATTGAAGATAGGGGCATAAAAAATAAACAACACAACTATGACAATCCTACATAAGTATCTTATAATTAGAGCACTTGTAATCTACAATTAACTTAAGGTCTTAATTTAAATATATAGAATGTTTTTAATAATTTAAAATTGTAAGAGCGTAGTTTTATCATGTTTTTTCAAAATATAATAAAAAGTATATGTCAACAGTTTTTTTTTCATGCTACAGGTTGTGCAATAGTTTGTATAGATTACGCATGGAAAATCCAATGTTTTTTTTTATAAAAAGAAAACTACGCCATAGACTTTAAAGACAAAATGTGAGAAGATAGCTCATATAACACGTCTTCAGATGAAAGAAAGAAAAGATTGGGTCACCGTATTTGCTTTCTTGCCAGAGATTAAGGTTGGTAAATTCCCAACACTATATTATAAAAATTACTTTATCCGAGTTACATGTATCTCTTCTACTATCTGAGTTATATCCCTGTATGTGGCAAAGTTGAAAAAAAATCAACCAAAAATATGTGTTTTTTATAGAAAATACAGCCATAAATATGACAAAACACAAATTTTCTATACTACATTGTAACATGAAAAGTCTTACACACGAATTACACATTACTCTTAAAATTTGCACATTTCATTAAAGATCTAAACCTATTGTTTTATGCTACTTCAAAATTCAAAATGGAGGAAGACACCCCAGTTACCTTAAATAACAATAAATTGTGCAAGAGATATTACCTGTTACCAGGTTACTTTAATAACTTACCACCAAGTACATCAACTTTAATTTCCTTTATGATTTTATATCTAGTAGAACTGCAAGTATAAACATTTTTTTTATACTATGTTTACAAACGATCATATAAAAATGTATGTCGAACCGTCACTTAAAAGCAAATCACAAAGGTCGTATATGAATACTTATTTTCAATCGAATCACACACATATAATGCATCTCTTAAATATATTTTACAATAAAAGAACAAGAAATGTGTGGTAAAAAATAGTTTAGATTGTACAGATTGTTTATGAATTTGCATAGCTCATATACATGCACAAAGATTATTCCTCTTAATTTGCAAATGCATTCTTTAAGACCCTTTGTATGTCAAGCTCTTACAACTTCACATGACGTCACACATATTGAAATGCAAATAGTTATCAAAGGTACCAGGATTATAATTTAGTACAGACATTCTTTCTTTGAAATCTGTTTTGTGAGCCAATGAAACAGTTAAAAAAGTAATAATGTTTTATGCTTCTGAGACTAAAATATCAATCATAAGGACGTCATGACTTATTTAAGAAAGACTATGCAACGTCACAGTATGAATATCGACAGGTTTATATGTATAGGATCATACATTTATTTTCTTCTCATTATAGAAAAACCTATTCTACGGTGGCAGAATGCGCCATTGCGGCCATGAAAGAATAAGAATATGTCAGTCCCTCAAGATACTATGGCGTTCCCTCAAGATTCTATGTCGTTCCCACAAGAAAGTTATATCGTTCCCTCAAGATCCTATGCCGTTCATTCAAGCAGAACAAATAAAATAGAAGCAATGTGAGATACTTTTTACAGCCGATTGCATTGAGTGTGTAGCTTAATGTAATATCTTTGGTTAGCTTGCTTGCCAGCTGAACGATGAAGTCATTATAAGGTTAGGTACACTACCCTCCTTTCGAAGTAGCCTAGCCCTACAGACAGATAGATTGGTTATCTGTCGTACTAGTCTACTCTTAAAGGAGGGTAGTTTACATAACCTAATAATGACTTCGTGGTTCAGCTAGCAAGCAAGCTAACCAAAGATATTACATTAAGCTAAATACTCAATGCAATCTGCAGAAAATCATTTTTTTATATCATGGTTGGCTAACTTCCTGTTTGTCTCTTCAAACATATAGAATATCTTTACGAAGTTCTTAGATAATTACTAAGGTTAACTATTGAAATCTTGACTAATAGGTTCATAATTTAAACAGATATTTTTTTTTTCTCCTCTTCAAATAGAAGCTATCGCTGCTCAATAACTGTACTGTCGTAGCACTCTTTCGCTGGTTCTTTTTCAAGTGGTACTTGTGAAATTAAAAACGTTAAAGCATAAAAGATACAATATGTAAGTGTAATGAAAATAAAAGAAAATATTCCATTGAATGAAAATATTCCCTCAAATGCCGAAATTCCTTGAATATAAAAATGTATTACCTCAAGAACTGCTTCTGTGATTTTGTAAATGTAGGTACCGTCATATTTCCAATTGGGGCATACCAGTCAGAACAAGTAAACCCAGGTTTATCTGGCAATGAACAAAACCATCTCATTCCATAATTAATTGATGTAAAGTCACAGATGCCATGTTTTGTCAATGTGTGAATCCCGCAGATACCTTTACCAGTCTCTCCACGAGCATTCCTAAAAACTCCTTTTAACGTCCTCAACATTCCATACTTGTATAGATAGTTTACAAATAGTCCAATAGATTCTTTTTGAAATGACATAGCAATTTTGATGTTTGGAGATCCTCTCCATTATGCCTTTATCACTCCAATGTACGTACCATTACCATGATCTACTACATATCCCGCTGAACTTGCACCTTTCCCTTTCTCAGACATCCAAATATTTATAAAATCACCGCCATCAGTTAAAACGTCACCATTTTTATTATGGAGGATTATTCTGAGTGTTACAATATCACCAGTAGTAAACGAAGCTGATTTATTGTATATTATTTCCACTGTAGATTTCGGCAAATAGACCAGAGATTTTCCGAAATCTAGGCTTTTATACTTCATGTATCTTTTATAATACTTGAAGTCAGTTGCTGTAAACGTTGAGATTTCTCTTTTGGATCCAAAGCACAAAATCTGACACCTACAACAATCAACCGAATTGTATATATATATATATATAGCGGATGTGGTCGAGTGGTCTAGAGCGCTGGACATGAGGCTAAGCGATTGGTGCTGTAGTGTATCAAAGGTGTGAGTTCGAATCCCGCTGAGGGACGGACAAAAATTTGTCAGTATAAAATCTAACTCTAACACTGTTTGGTGTAATTTTCAGACTTAATATATATATATATATATATAACAAGTCAAAAAGGGTACAACATCACCATTAAATAACTATAAAATATACAAATATTAGATATTTCGGATAACAGATATCCTTCTTCAATAATAGCACGATGTCAAATGAATCATGTCAATATATTCAAACTGAGATACTTTTTCTAAATCTTGAATTTATACAATTCAAGCGAACACCACAGACGCTGATACAATTTTAAATTTTCCAAACACGGCGCAAAGATTACTAAGATGTGCCAAATGAAAGTAGTTATTTTCGTTGTGAACTGGCACAACTCTAGATTTCCAAAGGTTGTGACAGTTGAGATGTTATAACTGCATTGAGGGCAGTCCTCAAACAAAAAGATCAAAAATGTCCTAACCGATCCAGGATGGTATAAATTAGACAACGGTAGGGCAATTACAACAGAAACTACATATTTAAGCCTCCCAAACGAATAGCAGTCTAATAATGATTGAAAAAATAATAAGTTTTATATAATGAGGTAAAATAATTGAACGTGGCAACGTACTTATACATCATCCCGAATCAATGGAAACCTGTAATTTAAACTGTTATTTTTAAAAATAATTTCGAACTGTAAAGCCAGTACTAAATCCGGCGTTGTTTGAAACAGGTGGTCACAGGAAAATGAAGGACTCGTTCTATGTTTTTTCATTTATGCCCTCTGGGGAAACTGTCCGTAACTTTCTTATCCAAAATCTTTCCCGAGCGACTCTGTCGACCTTCGACCAACCCTATATATATATATATATATAGAGAGAGAGAGAGAGAGAGAGAGAGAGTAACAAATACATTTAACTATTTCAAAGATCAAAGTATCATTTGTCAAATAGTTATCAAACCTCTTCTCTCACTTTTTAATCAATCAGCAAATCTTGCCAGATTTCGCTAGGCTACCCTTTATTTATAAAAAATTGTAGCAGTAGGTATTCCATCCGACAATAAACCCATGATAAAAATGATCGTCGGTTCGGCTGCACATATTCGTGATGAATAAATACTATTAGTAACATAGTGTGACCTATTACGGTATTTCGCTCTCACCCCATATGGAATTTACTGATCCCATATATACCGTATTACGTCACAGTAACACTAGCACACTATGTAACGAATTAATTTTACCGACTATCTTTATTTGTTGAATTTAGTCTAGAGCTGTCTCATTTGCAATCATAACACATCTTATTTCTATAGTAAAGTGTTCAATTTTAAGAACCTACTTCCATTGGTCTGCACAATAAAAAAAAACGAATGTCAACAATAACAATTTATCCTTGATATAACAATATTAAACAGAACTTTCAATGCATTTAGATAATCAAATAGTGCCAAGTTCGTAACTCCACTACTAACCGTGTATTGAAATAAGCCCCGCCTCCCTACTAACCTAATATGGAATATGCACGGTCTCCACGCGGACGCTTTTTACCAATCATATTCCTAGAAATGTATAGTAGGTAAGATAAACAGGCATGTCCAATAGGAAAATGAACATATATCTAATAAGTTGGCTTCCGTTGGTAGATAAAGAAATAAAGGCAACAGTAGTATACCTGTCTTCAAAAGTCATAAATCGATTGGGGAAAAAACAAAATCGGGTTAAAAATTAAAACCGAGGGAAGCACATTATATAGGAAGGAAGCAAAGGAACAACAGGAACACTAAAGTGTAACAACAACAAACGCCAAAATAAAAAGAAACGAACTATTTGGTATCAACTGCCATATTCCCGACTTGGTACAGGACATTTTTAAGAAAAACATGCTTGAACCTCGTTTAAGGGATAACCAAAACTCCCGTTTTGTGACAATGTAAAAAAAGGTATCGCTAAAATGACAAGACTACGTGACACGTTCTCTTCAGTGTCACGCTCTTCGGGCTAAAATGCGACAAAAACCCATTTATGATTCTGTACGGGGTATGCTGCGTGTGCAATTTCCCCCCGGGAGCTTTGTAAAACATAGCATCTGCATTTAATATTACTTTGTGTTTGTCCTCAATATACAAATAGTTTCTCCCAGTCATGTGGAAATGTTGACCCTTTTCACATTTTTAATCGTTTCTTCTGAAATTAAAAAAAAAAACTAAATAGGCACAAAATCGGCTTCGTTTTAGATATGTTATGTAAATATTCGGAGATATGTTGACAGATGGTAGTACCGTGAACGTGCACTTGTATATACCAAATTGAATGCTATTTAGTATGGTTTTAATTTACTGATAACAAAATCAAAATGTATACCAATAAAACAATGTATTCAACGATCTAGTTACAATGTCGTATTGGTATTTCATAAGTTTACCAAGACCGTTAGAACTACAATGTGCTATTCCGTTTGAAATAAGTTCCTATAGATACAACCAAACTTGCAAATCAATTGATGAAATATGTGTTTCTATCGAGGCATTAGTTAAGGTTTTAAGTAATTGTTTTTTTAAAAAAAAATCGCTGACTTAATAAATTAGTAATACGCTCATTGAAATCTTAAACGTAAATTATAGACACAGATAGGTGATATATTAACAAAGGAACATCATCGTCCCAAATAAGTAAAATTAACAATAGGGAAGGAAATTAGCACTTTTTCACTTAATACATTTTCACTGTGTCTAAACCACACCGGCAAAATTTGTTCGGACTCGATGGTATCTAACATCCGGCACAATGACGGAACATTAATAGACAGAAGAAAGCTAGGTTTCTCCTTATTTTCTTATTTTTTTTATGATATCGAAGAATATATATACATATACAACTATTTTCTATTGTGAGATGCAATATTTTCTACAACCGTTCTATATTAACGGAGAAATAAGTCAAAATGCATGTCAAAATGACGAATTGAGTGAACCTTGCCTCGAAATTGTTTAATTTCTCGTTAAATTGTTCACATTGTACGGAAAGAAAGGTACGGGAAGATAGATATTGACACGGAGATTGCAAATTTAGTTATTATGAGCATCTCAATAATTGTATTTCTGTGTATGGAACGAAAGAAAAGGGTCATGTCAAATTAAAATAAACCGGTTTCGTCAATGTTGTTACTACACAATCACCCGGTTTCGTCTATATATATCACCCGGTTTTTTTTGTTTTTTTTTTAACAAACAATTTATGAAAAGAAACTTTGGCACGGATCTAAACATTGTCTTTCGAGAATTTAAATATATACTTATTGTAAAGTAAACTTGGCGTGTTAAAATCTATTTTAAACGGGCACTTTTGGACATAGTTAATTATGATAATACACATTTTCCTAATGAAAGGCGTATCCCTTATTTCACTTAACTTCAAACTAATTTTAAATGGAATATAAATACTGAATAGCAAACACTGGTATCTAATTATTTTGTAACATTATTATATTTTCTTTGTTTATAATATTAGTATGTAAAGATGAAAAATAAAAGGATGTGTCAGTTTGATTGTGCCATAATTTTAATTTACTATACTATATTATATACACTTAGTTTACAATATTTACTATCAATTATTAATACATGTATGCATTCAATCATTGACGAACAGTCCCAAACCGACTATAGTCTATACTGTTCTGCACAAATTAATCATGCATGCAGTCCTGCCAGATTTTCTGCTACTATATACTGTGTTACTTGCGCACTAAAGAGAGTTTTTACACTTAAGCATTCATAACATAGCAGTGAGATTTGTAACTTTCTCCCCGTTTCTGGTAGGCACATTTATTTTCATAGGCATGTTTTTCACATTATTTTTACAGTTCAAGTTCATTGTTTGTACAGTTCAAATTCAATTGAAACTTCAAGATAACTTTCGAAAACAATATCTGACAGTTTTGTATTTTCAATGTGAATAAAAGTTGGTTTGCAAAACATGACCGTCATTTATATCTAGGTCTTCTTAAGAAGAAGTGACGGTAACCACTTATCCCATAAACATTGACAATGAGACAACTTTCTTTTAGACACAACACATAGATCTATGTTGAATTAATCAAGTTTAGGTCAGCGTATGCCTTAAACAATGAGAAAAACACACAAACTGCATGAAAGCAAGCTATAACAGGGCCCTAAATTATAAATGTAAAACAATTCAAACAAGAAAACTACCTGCCTATTTTATGTTCAAAACGCATATGGTATAAAGCAACCAAAGACAACCATGGAATTACAAGCGTGTGATTCGGAAATGGACTGAGTCAAAGTGTTGTCGCTGACACAAACAGTACAACAAAAGTACAAATAATAAAAATGATGAAAAAAACTTAACTCGTCCGATGACAGAGCCTGTATAGTAAATGCGCGATGTGTGCCAAAACTTGTATCATAGTTAAAATTATCCCTTAAATATAATAAATATACATGTATTCGCAGTTTACTATGAAGTCCACTATCACTGAACTAGTATAAATATTTATTAAGGGGCCAGCTAAAGGACGCCATCGGATGCGGGAGTTTCTCGCTTCATTGAAGACCCATTGTGGCCTTAGGCTGTTTTCTGCTCTATGGTCGGGTTGTTGTCGCTTGGAATTTGTATGAACGTTTCATGTTGATAGACATTTTTAAATAATCTGGTTTTTTTTTTTTATTAAGATAAGCTGTCCTGAAGTTACGGTAAAACATGTTTATGCTGGACAGACGGATAGATAGACGGACAGACGGACGGACCGAATGACTGATAGATGGAGGAACGAACGGATGGAAGGACGGACGGACAGACGGGTGTATACAATAATACGTCCTGTCAAAATTGGGACGGGCGTGTAAAAACGCAAAGAAATGAAAAAAAACTCGTATTAAAGGTCAATAAGTTTTAATAGGATATCGGCCAAGTCGATTTATTTGTATAGTTGTCTGCCTTATCATTTTTGCTATATAACTTTTATACATATTTGAAAAAAATGTATAGAAATCGATAAAAAGAACTTGATATTCGGCATTCATTATAATAAACATAAACCAACTCGCATAATCCGATTTCCCGGGTGTCCCTGTTTTCTCATTTCTTACAATATTTTAATTCGGTATACACTTTATAAGATAAGTGGCGAATCTAGATGACGTATAGGTTGCACGCCCCGACCCCACCTTTGGTTGCCAAAACTATATTGATTCCCGTATTTAACGATTTTGTAAAGCAAAAAATAATCAAAATATTGTTCGACTCGCTACGCTCAGCGGTATGTAAAAGTTGTGCGAATTACGTCCACTTTGAAATAAACTGAATCCGTCTGTCCGTATATATTGTCAAAATATATTGACCAACGTCAGTGTACGATCATCATAACACAACGGCGACAGTACAGACTCGTTTTTTTTTTAGTAATGTTAACAAAATAATTATTATTGAATTTTGTCGATGACCTGAGACTATGATACTAATTTGGACATAGCAGTATAGTTACAATAAGGGATAAAAAAAAAATTATTTTAATGCATGGTAGTTGTAATCCTACATTCATTTTCTATGTCGATTATGCATGCATATACAGTTGTCTTATCATCAACGTTTATCCTTAAGAAGATTTATTTTTAACGATTGTAGAAAAGATTACATACATAGAATGATTAGATTACTTATAAAGGTGTCCATCCTTTTGTGCGAGAAAATCACATATCAATTGTGTGTTTCGATTTTTAAGACCGTAAACTTTAATTTCAAGTTTAAACATGTTCAACATATTTTCCCATAACTCATATAGAAAACGCATATTTAGAGAGCTTTAATCTCAATATGCTGTTAAAAAATTTCGGAATGCAAAGTAAATTAAAATATTTGTGTTCTATAAGAGTAGGAATTCAAGTGTTTGCTTATTATTTATTTGAATCTGAGACTGATATAAATAATAAGCCGTTGTCCGGTGAACGAACTTGTTTTCCAACGACCCACAAAACTCCTTTTGAACGCTGAAGTTAAATAATCAATTATAATGTAATGCGGTTATGATTTTTTTTATTTGACCAAACCGGGTTATGCATTTTGAAATCTATGACGAAACCGGGTTGTATACATTGACGAAACCGGCCAGTTCCATTTTGACATGACCCATTACTTTCGTTCCATACACAGAGATACAATTATGGAGATGCTCATAATAACTAAATTTGCAATCTCCGTGTCAATATCTATCTTCCCGTACCTTTCTTTCCGTACAATGTGAACAATTTAACGAGAAATTAAACAATTTCGAGGCAAGGTTCACTCAATTCGTCATTTTGACATGCATTTTGACTTATTTCTCCGTTAATATAGAACGGTTGTAGAAAATATTGCATCTCACAATAGAAAATAGTTGTATATGTATATATATTCTTCGATATCATAAAAAAAATAAGAAAATAAGGAGAAACCTAGCTTTCTTCTGTCTATTAATGTTCCGTCATTGTGCCGGATGTTAGATACCATCGAGTCCGAACAAATTTTGCCGGTGTGGTTTAGACACAGTGATTTTGGTAACCGTACCGATATAGTGTGTATACAATGGTCAGTTGAACATTTTTATATGGAAAAAGTATACAAATTTCACAGTAAAATCATATTTTGAAAAGTTCATGTGAAAGAAAATATTGATCATATAGTAAAGGTTAAGTGGGGTTAAATGCAATATCATTGTCGAAAAAAGTTATGGGAAGATAGGTAAAATACATGTTTTTGAATTTGAATATATGTATAGCATTATATCTACATGTATTTGTATGATATTACTTGACTATAGCTAGCAGTCGCGAATTATCTTCAAAGGGCCACTTGACAGGACAAATGAAATTTAATATATTTTAGAGTTCAAATATTATTATACGTACCCGAACAATTTTGTCGTTGTAAGTTGAAGGATTGGGACAGCAAAAATCAATGACCAAAATACAAGTTTCTTATTTAATTTGAACGTCGTATTGAACCTGAAAAACATTAACTTGATCTTATCACAGACGATTTGAAATCGCAAATGACAGTCAGACTCAAAATTATGTTCATTGTGCATATCTATTATAACTTATGGTGACCGGATGCGGCCATTTCACCTTTTCGCGATTTTCTCCTTTCACTTTGCAAACGCTAAATCGAGAAATCTAAAAATTTGGAAATCAAGAAATCGAGAGAGCGAAATCGAAAAATTCTTTCCCGTTTACGCCTTTGCGTTTTCGCATTTATGCTTTCTTGATTTCTCGATTTCGCCTTCTCGATTTCCCGATTTCTCGATTTCCCTATATCCCGATTTCTCAATTTTTCAATATCGCGCTTTGAACATTCGCGTGGAAGTGTAAGGAAACAAACAGTTTTAAATATAAGGTTAAATGGTATGTTAGAACTGCAAATGCATGTGTTTTTCCTCGGTAAAAACATTCAATACGACACGTACAGCTACGGTAACATCCTGTGTTGAGTCTAAGAAATCAATTCAATTCTTTTTTGCCGTCACTATTTTATTAACTTAAAAAAACTATTTGACATTTAATATTAAAATCATTTTCCGGTTTTTATTCCAATTTCAGATGTTTTGCAAAAGGAAACAATTCGAGCATTGACAACATATGAGACCTATCAGATCAAGATTCAAGCATGGTGCCTTGTTTAGGATTATTTTGACAATCAATTTTACTTTGTACGTGTATCACGCAAAAACAATTGAGACATCTTATTGGCCCTTTATAGCTTGCTGTTCTGTATGAACCAAGACTCCGGGGTTAAGACCCAGAGTCTACTTTGAGCTATAATGGTTTACTTTTACAAATTGTGACTGACTTGGATGGTGAGTTGTGTCATTGGCACTCATACCACGTCTTCTTATATCTATAGACTCAGTTGTAATCCATTTAGTCTTTACTTTTGCGTTCATTAGCATGACTGTTTGGATATAAACGAGGCTAGTATATAAATGAAAGTTTGGATAAGTTTCACACGATAAAAAATAATGGGGAAAATATAATGAAAAGAGACGAATGGGTTGCTTTAAAATACAAAGGTAAGAGAATAATGGACAAAAATTAATTTAAGAGGCAATGGTCTGACAGAATTCAGAGATCCCTCTAGAACTTCATAATGGGTGACATGCAAGTATTAATATTATTTAGGAAATATTGTTTAGCTTACCTCCCTTTGTTCTTTTCCATCTGCATTTCAAACTGAAAAAAATGAAATATATATATTTATAGAATAACAAATGGCAAAATCCGTATCGTATGCTAGCTGTATCACCACGAGAAACCAATATCAGTCCCGATTTTTTACGGAACACCTGAATTGTTATCGGCTTGTAAGCTATGTTATTACTTATTCATTACCGCATCTCTTTCAAATAAAAGACAAAAAACTTATATGTATCCTACAATTGAGTTACCATACGTCTGTATGCTATACAGATATCGCTTTAAAGCTCCGCCCAGTGCCGGACTACGTTTGTTTATACTGCACTCGTTCTATTTGAGTAGTCAAAATCCGTTGACCGTATATTTCTATGTCATATACAGTCACTGACATGATATCACTTTTCCTCATGAATATTTAAGTAGAAATTGCCGACATTATTATTAATTATTCATACGACCTATTCAACCTGTTCTTGTTTTCAATGTATACAACGACTTAAACTTATTTCTTTTGCAATTTATATTAAAAAAAAAAAACATATTTCACTTGTTAATATTTTTGGTCTGCAAACTATAAATCATTATGTTTTATGCTTATTGTTCATAATTTAGTTCATTTTCAAACAAAGGAGTAGGCCCCAAAATATAGCAGTTTTACAAAATTGTGAAAATGTAATCTTTAAGCTATTTACTGGAAAGTAGAATGCTTCGGTTACATAAATATGGGTTGTTTTTTTACAATACAATGCACATATATCGGGTACTAGCATCATTAAGTCATGCTAAATTACTGAAATCTTCACAATTTTAGCAATTTAGTTAAATTTTAGACGGTTTCCGTCTTAAATGAAAGTGGCCGCATTCATTATATTGAAATGTAAGTTGTATTTGATGATAATACATAACATATATAAAGGTTGAGAATGAACACGGATACGGCCACTTTCATTTTTGACAAAAACCATCTGAAAAGTGACGTTTTTTTGGCATATTTGATTGATTTTTCATATTTAAGCTTGAATCGGGGCGTTTTTAATGACTAAATCCGTTAAAATCTTTTACATAAACTAATTGAATCAATTGAAATGGACACTTAAGTGTTTAAAAAGTGTGCAAAATCTTTCGTTAGATGAACCTGAAATTTGAGGCCAAAATCGGCCCTTACCGGACCTATACTCCTTCGTTCACCATCGATTGCGAATTTCAACAGGTAATGTACATTTCATCGTGTTGCTTATTTCTCCGCCTGCATGATATGAGGCCTTTTTATAAAAGGGAGAAGTTTCCCAATAATTAAATCAAATGATAAAATTAACACATTTAACAACAATTGAAAATGTTTTTTTTAAATTGCAGTATAAAGACAATAATAGTGCATTGACTTGACATATCAACGATATACGGATTCGGTCCGAAACGGGGAAAGAGCTCGGCAGAGCCTCGCATTTCCCCATTTCTAAGCCTTATCCTTATATCGTTGATATGTCAAGTTAATGCGTTATAAGTGTCTATGCATAGCTGTTAACGAGTGTTGTATGAACCTGCGAGACTTCAAAATGTGTCAAATACACGAAAGTACTGTAAGAAGATGCAATAGCATGTTTCTGATTTCACTTACATGTAATAACTAATTTATAAGTAAAAAAAATCTTTACAAAAAAATCACTGTATTACATGTGTGCATACGAAACTCTTACGCGATACATATAAATGAGAGAGAAAAAAATAATAACATAGTAAAACAAATAATTATAGAACAGACCAAATTAAATTAAATTGAATCAAAATTAAATTAAAAGTAATAAACGTCAAAAAAAATATACGTATAATTAAAATAATTAAAAAAATATTAATTAAAAATTAAAAAAAAATATGAATCAAAAATAAATAATAATAATAAATAAATAAAATGAAAACAAAATATAATGCAGTACTATTCGAACACATATGAAAAAAATAAATTTGTAAATATTTGAGAAAACATCAGCAATTTTCTTATATTAATAATTGAAAGTCGTTATCCTTTCAAATTAATGTATTGTGAATTAAAAGTATAGTATCTTGGTAAGGGGACGACCATTTGATATTCTGGGGGTGGGGGGGGGGGGGGGGGGGCACAGGAGGATTTTGAAAATAAATAACTCGGCCTTGATAATCACAAAAATAAATGGTTTGTTCTGTGGTAGTTTGAAAATAAAATTACCCGACTTGCAATGTATTGAAAATAAATAACTCAGCAGGTCTAATCAAAAGTATGAGATGGCACCAGATTCTTCATAAATTCATCTGTTTTCCACAAAAAAATCGAGAAACACTTTCCAAATCATTTTTTTTTTTTGTCAAACAAGTATATAAAGTTGAAAAACATTGAGGACCCAATATTCCAAAAAAATAACTTATTTTTCAAACCAAATCAAATGGTCGTCCCCTAAGTATTGTTTTCTATAATTTTCTATAATTAACAACAGAATAAGTTATTTTCTTGGAATTTTGGGTCCTCAATGTTTTTCAACTTTATATACTTGTTTGACTTTCCAAACTATTTTGATCTGAGCGTCACTGATGAGTCTTATGTAGACGACACGAGCATCTGGCGTATCAAGTTATAAGCCTGATACCTTTGATAACTTTTGACATACATATAAAACATGAAAATCATCACCAACAAATCCATGAACATATACATGTAGCACACATTCTATCTGATCAATGTATATTTTGCCAACGCCTCATCTCGATGGAAATACATTGGATCGATGTCGTTAACTTTTTTACCAAGCCTCTATTCTTTCAGATAATCCAAATTCCCTTTGCAATGTCCCAGAAATTAATTTGCTATAATTATCACCAAACCAATAGGTAATAAACTGGTAACTCAATATTCGATAGTAAGAGATACTTTTTATCACAAAAGCCGATCTGATTCGTGAAAATACATCTAGACCAGTGTTGTTAAACAGTGATTCTACAGAATGAATCCATTTGAAAACATAATGACCATGAGTCTTCAATGATAACACCAGACTCTACAAAGCACTACTGAGTTTACCGCTATTGTGTACAACATTACACTATTGCGAAATCATTTCAAATTAAACTCGGATTTACAGAAAAAATCTTCCCAATTATCCATACACAATTATATTGGATGTAGTATTTCGAACTTCTAAATTTCTTTAGCAAAATATCATTTATGCATCTGTTTCAATAATTTTCAAATGATCAAAACCCCAAACCTCGGAACCGTAAAAAAATTTGTTCTAATATCATAGATTAAAATAATTTCAGGTGCATTAATTGATCTTTATCGTTTTTAACAATCCGATGTGTAACATGCATCGAATGTTTTTGCGCTTGGTCAATCGATGGATTTCTTTTTGGTATCTTAATTAATCGATTTATCTCCCTTATCCATTAAAAAGCACATTGTATTTGTATTAAATACGTATATAGAGGAAGATGTGGTATGAGTGCCAATGAGACAACTCTCCGTCAAAGTGACAATTTAAAAAAGTAAACCATTATAGGTCAAGTTACGGCCTTGAACACGGAGCTTTGGCTCACACCGAACAGCAAGCTTCAAAGGGCCCCACAAATTACTAATGTAAAACCCTTCAATCTGGAAAACCAACGGTCTAATCTATATAAAAAATGTCGTTAGTAAACAAAATGAAATGACTTCTGTTTGACCCGAAGTTGATTTACAATTGACAATTCTTTTATAACTACTGATTCATGTTAATGCATGTACTAGTCCGCGATTACTCTGACGTCCAACGACTGTTTTGCCAGACAAGCTGGGGCAGTCTTACGTCCAACGGCTGATTTACCAGACAAGCTGGGGCACACTGACGTCCAACGGCTGTTTTGCCAGACAAGCTGGGGCACTCTTACGTCCAACGGCTGTTTTACCAGACAAGCTGGGGCAGACTGACGTCCAACTACTGTTTTGCCAGACAAGCTGGGGCACTCTTACGTCCAACGGCTGTTTTTCCAGACAAGCTGGGGCACACTGACGTCCAACGACTGTTTTGCCAGACAAGCTGGGGCACTCTTACGTCCAACGGCTGTTTTACCAGACAAGCTGGGGCACACTGACGTCCAACGGCTGTTTTGCCAGACAAGCTGGGGCAAGCTTGTCTGGCAAAACAGCCGTCGAACGTCAGAGTAATCTCGGACTAAACATGTTCGTGTAGTCGGACGTCAGAGTAAACTCGGACTATGCATGTACGTGTAGTCCGACGTCAGAGTAATCTCGGACTATGCATGTGCGTGTAGTCGGACGTCAGAGTAATCTCGGACTATGCATGTACGTGTAAAACAACTTTGATATACATTTACTAGTATATTAAATAAAAACGATTAAAGTGATAAGATGATAAGTGTTTCATTAATCCCTTTATTTAATCGATGGTATCAGTGGCGGGGTACGGGGATTTGAACCCCCACCCCCTCCCATTTTTGGACGATCAATGCATTAAAATGGGGACATAATTATGGTTGGACTTCCCGCTTTTATTCTTGATTGGGACCCCCCTTTACAAATGGCTGGACCCCCCCCCCCCCCCCCCACCAGAATATTCAATAATACATAATAATCGTTCCTTAGAGTAGGATAAGACGGCATGTTTTATGTTTTCTTGTATACATTTGTTTTGAATAATTTTGGGAATCAGTAACATAAATATAAAGATGCACTCGATCTATTGTTAAGTAAAATAGTTTTGTATATTCTTGTTTAAAGTATACATTACATAACATGCCACAGCACGAACAAAACTGATTGTCTCATAGGTATTAAAGGTTACATTTTTTTTACATGCCTTATATAAAAAGAAACAAATAGGAAATATAAAAACAGTAAAATATGTAAACAGTTTGCCATAAAAGCTCAAAGAAGAGAAGAAAACAATAAACAAAAAACAAAAAATTAATTAATGTAATCACTATATTAATATTTGTACGACAATAAAAAATACTAAAGAAAATTAAAAAAAAGACCATGAAAACGAAAAAATGTTTTAGAGGACACAACTCAGATATGGTTTATACTGATCATTCTTAAATTTTCGGCATAGGTCCATTTTGTCATGATGAACCCTCGACAGCTTTGGGATAAATGTAACGGTTTTCGAGATATTATAAAAAAACTAATGTGTGCCTATTATATCCTATTCTTCAAGTTAGTAACAGCGGCTGTGGTTTTAAGGGGTCAAAAATCGACGCACGCCTTTTGTAAAAGAAACATTCTATACGAAAAAACTAATTTTGAAAGAATTTTGTACAGTAGTTTCATAGGAGATTTTAAAATACACTTACGACAGACGACGATGGACAACAATCGATAGCAATCACTCGCACACCACTTCGGGTACTACACAAAACTTCCTTGGGTGATAGGCGAAGGTCAGGGGATCCATTAGGCTCGAGTATTAGGGGTCCAAAGTTTAACATAGGCTCCAATGAAAAAAAAAATTGAAAATCTTCTCTATAAGAACTATCAGGCCATATTGGACCTATCCTAGAGAATGGATGATCCTTATATAATGAGTAGTAAATACAAGAAAAGAAGATGTGGTATGATTGCCAACGAGACAATTCTCCACAAGAAACCAAATGACACAGAAATTGACAGTTATATGTCGCCGTTCGGCCTTCAACAATGATCACAGCCCATACCGAATAATCAGCTATAAAAGGCCCAAAAATGACAAATGAAATACAATTCAAACGAGAAAAACTAACGGCATATTTTATATACAAAAATAAACGGGAAAAAAAATATGTAACACATCAACAAACGACAGACACAAACATTGAGAATGTGCGGGGTTGAACATGTTAGCGGGATCCAAACCCTCCCCCTAAGTTTATAGGAATAGTTGTCCTGGGGAACAGTGGTTAAAAGAACTTGGGGTACAAAGTTTTTATAAGGCTTCAATGGGGAGGACGCTTGAAGAATCTCATTAAGAACCAACAATAGCAATGCAGTTATAATTTGCATCAAGTCTCAGTAGTACATTAATTTTAATTGTGTCCAAATGAAGGTACAGAGGTCCGTGGGTCTGAGCACTATGAGTCCAAAGTTTAACACATTAGTCTGTATTGGGAAAAGCTTAAAATTCATCTTATTCAGAACCTGCAATGGAAATGGAGGACTTCATAATTTACACAAATCTGTACATGCCACACATAATTAGAGGCTCCAAGGAGCTTGAATTGCTCCCCTATTCAACTGGGTCTCATTTGACTTGATTATATAATAAATTTCTAGTATGTACAAGTCTCGAGGTGAAAGTAAATAACTTTAATCTAATCAAGCTTGATTGCATATAGTGCTCATTATTCTCTAAGAAAAAGAAGATGAATGTGTTAACGCTACGAACTTTGCCTTTACTGACGACCATTTTGAATTTCCTATCTCTCCAAAAAGTGAAAAGTCAAACTCTAAGGTTGTCGTTATTATCACATAGCGGTCAGGAGTCTGTAATTCAGTTGTTGTCGTTACATATTTGTTTTTCGGTATTTGTTTGTACATTATCAAAACCGTTATTTTTCTCGTTTGAATTAAATTGTTAAACATCTGTCATTTCGGGGACCTCCCTCTAGTATCTTTCGTTCCTCTTTTATACATTTTTTGTAGCTGACTATGCGGGGGCTTTTCTCATTATTGAAGGCATTATGATGACCTATAGCTGTTAATTTCTGTGTCATATAGTCTCTTGGCAATCATAATACATATTCTTTTATATATATAAGCGATCGATGTCGTAATTACGACAATAGCGATGTCGTTATTACGACATAGTGATGTCGTTATCACGACATAGTGATGTCGTTATTACGATATAATTAATTTTTTTTGAATGACCCTTATCGGCTTCCGTACATTATCGATATATCAAGTCAATATAATATTTCTACAACTAAAAATGGTTTAAAACAAAACCTTTATGTCTATCGGTTTTTTTTTTATGTACTAAAAGACATTTGTAAAGGAAGCGCACACCCGATAGTCAAATATCAGTAAACAAATAAATGAATGCTCCCTATTTTCTCGTTACGGTTCAAGTTACGTCAAATGAGGGCAATTTTCGTTCGTTTGTAAGATGTTGAGAAACTTCTAGTATGAGCTTCCCTTGTAAAAAAGTCAAGGATAAAAATCCATATAATGGTTATATTAATATAACTTTTATTATGTATTTTTCATATATTTTTAAAAGTTAATGTACAACGGTAATATACACAGTAAAATTGTTCTATTTCACATAAAATCAACTGTCATTAATGAATAACCCTTTTTCCTCAGAATATCTATCAGACCACAAATGTATAAGGTTTAAACGGTGTATTCCTCGGGACAACAGATTTTAAACCTTAACTTTTATAATATAAATACACTAAAGTTGTGAATATTTATCAGGACTTTTTCTTTACATTTTCTAATAATGACAGGTTGCTCAACTTTATTTTTGCATCTTTGGTAATATATTACATTTTTTGTAATAGGCGTGCAGAGTTCATGGTTTGCCCCCTTACTTCTAAATGTTTTAAGATAGAAATTCCATATTATGTAAAGAGTAATTATATTTTCTTAAGTTATAGAATAGATATTTAAAAGAAGATGTGGTATGATTGCCAATGAGACAACTCTCCACAAGAGACCAAAATGACACAGAAATTAACAAGAGTGCACATGCTGAAATGTCTCGCCTTCTTTACTAATCATTGATATTATGTTGATAGTCCTAAATATAAAGCTTTATTACAGCTGTCACATAAACTTAACATTAACTAAAAGAAAACTAAACATTGACCAATGAACCATGAAAATAAGGTCAAGGTCAGATGAACCATGCCAGGCAGACATATACAGCTAACACTTCTTCCATACAACAAATATAGTTGACCTATTGCTTATAGTTTAAGAAAAACAGACCAAACTGTAAAAACTTTACACTGAACAATGAACCGTGAAAATGAGGTCAAGGTTAAATAAAACCTGCGCGACTGACATAAAGCTCATAAAATATTTCCATACACCAAATATAATTGACCAATTGCATATAGTATTAGAAAAAAAGACCTAAACACAAAAACTTAACTTTAACCACTGAACCATGAAAATGAGGTCAAGGTTAGATGACACCTGCCAGCTAGACCTGTACACCTTACAATCATTCCATACACCAAATATATAAGACCTATTGCATAAAGTAAAAAACAGACCAAAACACAAAAACTTAACTATAACCACTGAACCATGAAAATGAGGTCAAGGTCAGATGACACCTGTCAGTTGAACATGTACACCTTACAGTCCTTCCATACACCGAATATACTAGACCTATCGCTTATAATATCTGAGATATGGACTTGGCCACCAAAACTTAACCTTGTTCACTGATCCATGAAATGATGTCGAGGTCAAGTGAAAACTGTCTGACGGGCATGTGGACCTTGCAAGGTACGCACATACCAAATATAGTTAACCTATTACTTATAATAAGAGACAATTTAACATTACAAAAAATCTTAACTTTTTTTCAAGTAGTCACTGAACCATGAAAATGAGGTCAAGGACATTGGACATGTGACCGATGGAAACTTCGTAACATGAGGCATCTATATACAAAGTATGAAGCATTCAGGTCTTCTACCTTCTAAAATATATTTTAGCTTTGAAGAAGTTAGCTAACGCCGCCGCCGCCGTAGTCGCCGCATCACTATCCCTATGTCGAGCTTTCTGCAACAAAAGTTGCAGGCTCGACAACAACTATAGAGAATGCAAACGATAAATGCGTCAAAGAGACAACAACATATTTAAAAGGGCCCACATTCTCCGAATTTAAAAAAATGTTTCCTCAAATTACAAAATGTTAAATTTGATCTTAATTGTAAAATTATAAACATTCTGGTTTCAAGGTTTGTCCGACTTACTCCTCATACAAATAAGACTGTTATAAAAACAGGAAATAATATATTAAGAATGTGTATTCTATCTGGCTTTGATTTTTCTGTAAATAACATGGTGCTGAAGTGTATCAAAGATGCGAGTTCGAATCCCGCTGAGGGACGGACAAAAACGTCAGCATAAAAGTTAAATTCTAAGACTGTTGGGTGTAATTTTCAGACTAACATACACAGAGCCTAGGTGGTCTAGTGGTCTAGCGCGTCGGGCATAGTGCAAGTCGATTTGGTGCCACGATATCTCAGAAGCATGAGTCGAATCCCGCGAGGGAAGAATAAAATATTTGCGAAAGCGAATTTACAGATTTAACGTTGTCGGGCTTTTATTTAGACGAATTATATAAACAGATAGTTATTTAAACCTTGTATTACCATCACTGTTAGATGGATAAAATCTGTTGTAGAGTCGTCACTGGTTCAGACGTACTCATATATAATTCGTCTACAAATAAGTCCAACAATGTTAGATCTGTGAAAGCAAATTTTATGTTCTTCCCTCGCCGGGATTCGAACTCATGCTACTGAGATATCGTGGCACAAAATCGCCTTGCACAATGCCCGACGCGCTAGACCACTCGACCACCTAAACTTCACAATAATAAAGCTTTCGGTGGCCGGATGTTACCTTTCCTCGTCGGTTTTAATCTACCGTCGTAACACAACTACGATACATAAGGCATAAAAATGGAATTGTTACAGATCAGCTGAATTATCTATTGTAAAAGATCCTACAAATTAACGTAAGATACAGAAATAATTATATTATAAGTAATCTACACCATATTTAATCCATCGGATCACCAGCAGTGATGGTGATACAAGGCTGAAAATATACATCTGCCCAACAATGTTAAATCTGTAAATAATTTGCTTTCACAATTTTTTTTTTGTTCTTCCCTGGCCGGGATTCGAAATCAACAATACGAAACAGAAAGACACTTTCCAAATAGAACAATTATTGTATAAAAATTTACCACTACATTGATTACTATACTTATATAGTTGGCACAACTAAAAATAAATATATATATACCTACTGTATACCATAACAAGTAGCTAGTAGTAAATCGATGTACCTCTCTATATGTCCACTTGATGAATGAAAATGTATTAATCCCATGGTATCTGGAAAAATCGTTGAACTTGAATTTCCCATGCATATGGCTTTGCAGAGTTATAACAGTGAACTTGTATAGTTTATAGACCACGCAATATTTCTAATAGGGGCCGAAATCAATTTGCGCCAATAACCGTTTTAATAATTCATTACGTCTTGTGCAACTGGTGTTATGTTATTACATTAGCTGTCATTTATTAACACCGAATTGATCCAAACCATTGGACATACGTACCCATTATATATCTGTTATAATACTAAAATGACGAGGTCCAATTTGTCAGCCGTCATCACGTAAAAACGACGAATCACAGAATTCAACTTTATATATAACTAATATAGTACAAAGGTGTAGATTAAAAATTACACCACTCCAGGCCCTTTTGTTTATCACGTAATTAATATTGCCAATAATTAAGAAGTTCCGGGTCGAGTCCGCTACCGATACCAATAGTATATTCACAAGTTACCTATTACCTTATCTGTACGTTCCGCATCTGACAGGCGCACCACCAAACGTTGTATTCAGGATTAATATGCTATATACACGGGTCATAACCACAGGGTTGACACTACTTAATTGTCAAATTGTTACCTATTGTAGTATTTTAATCAGTAAGACTTTCTAAGATAACAATACGAATACTAAAAATTTTGACTAAAAATAAGGCGTATAGGTACAGTTTTCAATTTGTTAGTGAGCATGACGTAAAACAGCGAAGCAAAGAATTCAACTTTATTTATAACTTATATAGGACAATGCTGTTGATTAAAACATACTCCATTCCAGGACCTTTTGTTTTCCAAATAATTAATGTTACCAATAATTGATAAGTTCCAGTTCGACGGGTTCAAACAGAAAGAATACTCCATTCCAGGACCTTTTGTTTTCCAAATAATTAATATTACCAATAATTGATAAGTTCCTGTTCGACGGGTTCAAACAGAAAGACTTGAAAGCAGAGAAAAACTGTGTATCTTATAATCGGCAAGACTTTATCAGATGACAATACTGATACTAAAATAAGGCTTGCGCATAGTTATATACTTTAATTCATGCAGTCACGGACCCGTGATATCACGGGTGTGTTCCAGTAATGTCTAAGAATAAAACTTAAACACGCTAATTAATACATAAAAAAGTTCTTATTAGATTTTAAATAGAAATACGCAATATTTCGCTAAACAAATTAGCTTCATCAGGCGAGCGCATCTCTAAAGGTGAAATCGGATGCATGACAAAAACATATTTTTGTAGCTTAATCTACACAAGATTTGAGGAAAAGTGTAACATATTTATTGATGTTGCGTAAAATATGTTTGTAGCTACAACTACATAAAGTTGGAATAAAAGTTTAACACATCATTTATCGATGTTCGATAAATTGTGTGAATTTCTATACATTAATTTGTATGATTTCAAGATATATTTGATTTATTTATTGTGTACATGTATCGTTACTCGTAACGATCCATCGCCCTAGTGGGGAAAATAGTTGACTACTATTCAGACGTTTTATATATTGACTAGTATATACTAGCATAAGCTTATGTTTTCATTAATTTTTGATTTATTGTTTTAAAGAACCAACAAGGACGAAACCAAGTTTTATGATGTTTCAAATACGCCATAAGGTTCTACCTCAAAGTCAGATATATACAAATGACATACTGAGAGTTTTAGTTAAGGTTCCACTAAAGTCAAAATATAGGACACTTCATAAACATCTAAACTTTGTCTGTTTTTTTCAACCTATAATGAATAAAGTCCTACACTATGGGAACATATGTTCATTTAAACATACTTAACATATACACACTGTGAAATTTGTAAATAAACTTGAAATTTTTATGTTGTGGCCAAACCGGTTTTGGGGGTGAACACTTAATTTTCCAAAAAATCCGGAGGCTAGCGAGATGACTTAATTTGTATGAATGAATATTGTAACATATAATGCAGTACAAGCTAATGTTGATTTTTAAGAAAACGTATTGATTTAAGAGTTTCAGTTAATTTCGTGTATCTAAGTGAACGAATATCAAAGGTACAATACAGAAATTGGACAAAAATGTCATTGAAACTTATCTATTTAACAAATAAACACTAGCTTGTACTGCATTAACATGTAACAGTATTCGTCTATACCAATTTTAAACAAATTAAGTCATCTCACAGGCCTCCAGATTTTTTGGAAAATTTATTGCTCACCCCCAAAACCGGTTTAGCCACAACATAAAAAAATCAAGTTTATTTACAATTTTCAGTGTGTATATGTTAAGTATGTTTAAATGAACATATGTTCCCATAGTGTAGGACTTTATTCATTATAGGTTAAAAAATACAGGCAAAGTTTATATATTTCTGTAGTGTCTTTAGTTAGCTATATTTTGACTTTAGTGGAACCTTAAGACGGGAGGATTTAGAAAAAATATAATCAGAACCATTCAATATATCTTTTTTGTACTACATGTAACATTGTCAAATAACTAAAATCATAAAGAATATATGTATGTCAATGTTAATGATTCTTTTATAATTAATACTTACTTTCGATCTTGCGCTCACGAGTGTTGTGTCTTGTAATTTGTTATTTCCAAATTTAATTCAACAGGATGTACAAATACAAATTGATGATTTGTATAACCGGATGACAAATCATTGTTACGAATACATTTAAAACTTTTAAGAAGCTTACTAGTTTTATAATGCCTTCGGTCATACATTTATGAAAAGTGATTGACAGTCTTAACGCGGTCAATTGTGTTGATTGTTGACCCTTTCAAAATATATAAGCTCGTTTCAGTATTTACACCCCAGTTCTATTGTTATACTTCATAGTTTCTATTTTCACTGTGTATCATCGCCACCGGAAATTGGGTACTAACGAAGCGGAGAGAAATGGAAAAAAAAATAAACAAGTGAAGAACTCATTCAATTTAAAGCATTTCCACTCATTTGACGAGGATGCCGCTTAAAAATGATTTTCTGATATATAATTCTTTAAATTATTAGGCCGATAAGAACAAAATTAATACAAGATTTTGTGTAATATTACAAAACTTGCCACTTAGTACCGGAAAATTTCGAGGTCGATCGTCCTCTGTCGCCCCATTCTCAAGATATTGAACTGTTTTTCATTATTTTTCCAGACACGTTTTTAGATTATTATAGTGTGGCATCATATTCACTGAAATTTGTTGTCAAAAACATGTGTTTTAAAGAATATGGACAAAAACATTGTTTGTTTGTTGTACTGCGAATTGCAGGACGTTGTACGGCGAATTGCAAAATAACAACTTTTGTCTGTACGGCGTCTTGCAATATATTATAATTTTAAGAGGAAACTAATCACTGTTGAGATAATATCAAGTGACGATATTTTGTTGATATCAAAGCTTTACAGGCTTACAAATATACAAAATGTCTTACTTATCAAATGTTATTAAATATATGCCGTTAATTCAGTTCAGAAGGCCTCGTTGCGTACCGCTTTTCGATTTTGTACAAAAAGTTTTTTTTTCAACCATATTATCCTAAATACATTCATATATCGTTATACTACTAACGACTGTTGTCTTGTTTGTTGTTAGGTTGAAATTGTGAAAGTTCAATAAAATAAACCGTCCATTCATCTTTTCATGGTGCTAGCTTTTTTTTAGATAAAAACAGTGGAGATGTGGTATGATAGCAAATAAGATAACTATCCATCAGGATAAAATAAAGTGTATGCAAGCAATTATATGCTATCGTACGGCCTTCAACAACGAAAACTCGTACCTTATAGTCGGCTATAAAAAGCACCGACAGAAAAATGTGGAAGGACTCAACAAGAAAACTAACGGCCTAACTCATATACAGTGTAACAAAACAATTTATGAAAACAACAAATAAGATAGAAATGAAGCAACGACAACCACCGAACCACAGGATCGAGAATTCGGACAGACAAAATTAAGAAAATACTTTGTTTTCATCGAAAGTAAGGAGAAACAAATCGTGAATTGCATTTCGAATTAATTTTCTTGTCAGTTTCTTTTTGAAAATATATAATTTGCATACATCTTAAATGCTGTCAAGCAAGTGGTATTTCTATCTAATGCATAACTAGATTTGGGGGGGGGGGGGAGGGCGTCTGTTAACATATTAACAACACCTTGATTTTGGCAAAAACAGTTAACAACAAATTTTAAATGCTGATAAGAGTTAACAGCAACTTTAATTTACCCTTTTTTCCAAACGAACCCAAAAGCAATAAAAAGGGGAAGTGCATAGCTTCAATGTATTCAAAAGTTTGAAAACCACAGTGTACAAAGTCGCAGAAATGCCAAGCTCCATAAGGAATCTTTTATAAAGCTGACTAATATTTAGAAGACACACGCAAGTACCATATTTTTTTATTGACACATGGACAGACAATTGAACGGATGGAAAAGCAGACGGATGATTGACTCCAAGAAAAAGGACTATGTCATGAATAATCGAAAATGCTTCAAACAGCAAAAGGGAGGCTTCTTCTGGTGATGTATATTGTTGAGTAAATGTTTTATGTCAATCATTCGTTAAACTTGGGTTATCGTCATGACGTAGGAAAGTGTAACAAACGGATAGAATGAGTGAATACTATAGGGCGCGAACATTTTTTTTTATGGCGGGGGCTCTTATAAATTATGGTTACATCTCAGTCAGGGTATTCATACGACTCATTGCTTACATGGTTTTATTAAAAGGAATTACGAAGGTTTACTGATTTTTATTTTAAATCATCAAAACCAGTGTATAAATCAGAAAGTAACATGTAAGGTGTCACAAATTGAAGCGCTCTTTCATCTCCAAATCCCAATTAAGAACTCTGAGCTGATATAAAAAAAGCCTTGGTCAACCTTTACATATCTGAAGTCTTAGACTAGCAAATTTGACATCAATTTGAGAACCAAGTCCTCATTTGCGGCTTCTTCTACCAGGCCACACTGTTCAGTTATTTTACGAATTGCAAATTGAAAAGGTACTTTATTTTTCACAATTCCGTCCAGGTACTCTGGGTCAATATAACTTATCAAACATTCCATATACATCTGAATTATTTTCATCATAGGGTCCGAGTACACAGTTATTGTCCCTTGATTTCCCTAGTGTGGACAGTGTATTACTTGTCAATTTTTTTTATACCCCTTCCAAATTTATTTATTTATGTTTTATGCCTCAAGTAGCAAGAAAGGGGATAAAATTACACTGTAAAAAAATTTGATTCATGAATTATAATGTAAAGTAGTGATTTGGTCCAGTTGAATAAGGTCAAAATTAGCATTTCGGAAGCTGTCAAAAGATTTCAAGCCCCCCATCACATAAAATTGTCCATATTTTGAGTTAGAGCTGATGAATTTTTCTATAATTTTGATATAATTTGTCCCAAAAGTAGTACACCACACTGTAAAAATATTATTGAGAAAGCGCAGGTGGGATTTTTTTTATTTCCATTTATTGATTGGAAATGCACTACGAAATAACTGTGTACTCGGACCATACGACTGACCAGGGTTTTAGCTGGATAAGAAGTGGCCTTTCCTTTTAACGTTTTGGATACATTACAAATAGAAGGCATATATAACTACATTGGTTAGACGTATAAAGAGGGGCATGAGATATCTCTAAACATGTTTAACACTGCCGCATTTGTTGCACCTGCATGGCCCAACTTGAGTCCGTAACCTTTGCTACATTTGTATATAGTCTTGTATTTATTTCATTTTTTAAATTTTGGTTCATTTATATGTTTCAAGAAACAAACATTGAACTGCTACCCCCTTTTTGTAGTTAAATGATTGCTCACTTAGGAGACAGCTTCAGGTATATCAATACACAGTTACAAGTCTAGTTACGCATTATAGCCATGGTGAATTTTCTAAATATGAATGTTTTTGAACAATTGAATTGAATAATAATATATGCTTCCTAGTGGGTTTATATGAACATTTAGATTGTTTTTAGCATGTTTTATAACCCATTTTTCAGTTTGAACGTCCATACGTTCCTATCCGTACCGCCATAGATTTAGAAATTTTGTATTGTTTTTCATCAAAGATTTGACGCTTGATAGATATATGTCTATGGTTTCAGGAAACTTTAAGGTATCACTCTTATTGATTGAAAATTGAAATTTTCCTTTGCACCAAATTTTTTAGATCTTTGTGACATGTTCAACCCCCTATTTTGCAATATTTGGTATCAAATAAATGCTGATTGTTGCCATGGTTACACACAAAAAAAAAGATTATATTTCACCATTATTACTATTGGAAATCAAATCTATGGACGATTCTCTTTCCATAAATAAACACATGCATAACTCAAATAGTAAGCCTTATTTATTAGGAAGGAAGGGAAAGAGGGCGTTTAAAAATTATGATTGTCAATTCTAAGTTTTTTTTCTATCTGTGAATTGACACTCACCCTAGTGCATAATTTTCTCGTTGCGTTGGGTTGTTTCTTCTATTTGGTCGGGCTTCTGTTTCTTTGACATTTTCCTCATTTCCATACTCAATTTTATCAAGGATTTACTATACTCAAAGATTTTTTAAAGACATGTACAGTTACATATATATGCTGAATATGTCACTCCTTTGCGGAAGCAACGTAAAGAAAGGAATGGATGGCAAATTTTAATGTGATTCTTGTAAATAACAGTTAAGATCAGTTAACAGAGAAAATAATGTCAAAAACAGTGAACACTTTAAGTATTAAGTAACAGATAACAGGAATCTCTATTTCAAATAAACAGTCAACAACATTACAAATTTTAACAAAACAGATTAAGGACAGTGGGTCGAAAACAGTTAACAGTTTTTAAAATTTATCAGTCAAATAAAAGTTTTAAACAAATTAAAACCTTGAAAAGGACAAAAACAGTTTAACATAAAAGGGTACCCCCCACCTTAGATATTTGAACTTAATACTTTATTTTCTTTGAAAGGACGATAAATAACTATTCTAAAATTAGCAAGTTGCCATACAGTTAAAAACAAGTTGCGATACAGTAAATTTGTCAACACGAGCAAGTTGCCGTACCCTAGACTTTATTTTTTATGGTCTATATTCTTTAAAATACATCTTTATGACAACAAATTTCAGTAAATATGATGCCACACTATAATAATCTAAAAACGTGTCTGGAAAAATAATGGAAAACAGTTCAATATCTTGAGAATGGGGCGACAGAGGACGATCGACCTCGAAATTTTCCGGTACTAAGTGGCAAGTTTTGGAGTATTACACAAAATCTTGTATTAATTTTGTACTTATCGGCCTAATAATTTAAAGATTTATATATCAGAAAATCATTTCTTAAGCGGCACCCTCGTCAAATGAGTGGAAATGCTTTAAATTTAATGAATTCTTAACTTGTTTACTTTTTTTCTATTTCTCTCCGCTTCGTTAGTACCCAATTTCCGGTGGCGATGATACACAGTGATTTTTGAAACACGTGTAAATTGAATAGATCTATTGTTACGAATAACAATTATAGATTTTGACCACAGTGTGTGACGAGCGGGGTTTCTGAAACCCCTGCTTCTACATCCCGCAAACAAAGTCCATTGTTATTCGTAACAATAGAAATTGATTATTCTTTAAATAGCATGAACATAAGAAATTACTAATAGTGTTCACTACAAATTGTTTCGAGATATTAAAAAAAAAACCACTATTCCAATAGCGAAAAAAAATTAAGCATCTATTGTGAATACAAAAATAATCCTTTAATTACTCCTTTGCTGAAAGTAAGTCTCGGTTATTGTATAGAAAGGTATATACTATGAAAATTAGAGCGAGGGGCTTTGCCCCAAGCTCTTATTTTCATAGTATATACCTTTCTATACAATATCCAATTTAGCACATATTTACAACTTGAGTAATCCTGTAATTAGTCTATTGATATGTTTTGGCTGACTGGATGTAGCTCATTTACGTAGTTTTGTAAATCTACTCACTATAATATCATTGTAAAAATGGAATTTCAAAAGGCTCTTGACTTTAGAATGTAAAGAAGGCAGCTGCTGGTGTAAGTATGTTTATTGATATGAACGAAGCGTTGTTTTACTATACATGTACTTATTTACATGGTAAGATGACAAAATGAATTGACCAAGAGCAGACAATTCTTAAATTGCAGTGAAAGCTTTACATTCTTGAAAACATTTTTTTAATTTCACATCAAACCTAAAACTAGCTTTTGAATGAGTACAAACAGTTGGATCCCCCTCCCACATCGTTGGTTGAAACACCTTTTAAAAATGGCTGGATCTGCTCCTGGTATGTACCCATAAGTAGTCTAGTAGATAGTTTATATGCATGAAATATTTGTCACTGGACATTAGGCAACCAATTATCGACCAATTTATGACTAAATATATCAAATTGCTTTATTAATAATTTCCCTTTAGCACATACTTACAACTTCTCGTCCAATCAAATTGCTTGAATTTGCCTTCTAATTTTCATAGTATATACTTTTTCCGTGTACTAAGTTACTACGCATGAATGACCACAAGGATAAGATTTCATTGTATCGTAATCAAGATATTAGAACAAAAATTGCTACTGGCTATTTTTAAATAAATGATGTGTTCCAAATTTAACTAAATAGTGTGTAATTAGTTTTCAAACAGATTTTTAACATCCTATTAATCAATCTATTGATCTAAATTTTGTTTTGACAATTAAAAAAGTTTCTTTCATTGAAATAAAGAGTAATAATAATGGTGCTTTATACCTTGATTAA
Source organism: Mytilus edulis (assembly GCF_963676685.1). Taxonomy (NCBI): domain Eukaryota; kingdom Metazoa; phylum Mollusca; class Bivalvia; order Mytilida; family Mytilidae; genus Mytilus; species Mytilus edulis. The sequence continues at coordinate 75,576,368 of NC_092344.1, forward strand.
AGTACAACTCAATCTAAAATTTGTAATCCTTTATCTTCCATGCAATTACTTTGTACACAAAAAGAGTCAACCATGAATCTTTTGAAGGGAAATTATTAATAAAGCAATTTGATATATTTAGTCATAAATTGGTCGATAATTGGTTGCCTAATGTCCAGTGACAAATATTTCATGCATATAAACTATCTACTAGACTACTTATGGGTACATACCAGGAGCAGATCCAGCCATTTTTAAAAGGTGTTTCAACCAACGATGTGGGAGGGGGATCCAACTGTTTGTACTCATTCAAAAGCTAGTTTTAGGTTTTATGTGAAATTAAAAAAATGTTTTCAAGAATGTAAAGCTTTCACTGCAATTTAAGAATTGTCTGCTCTTGGTCAATTCATTTTGTCATCTTACCATGTAAATAAGTACATGTATATAGTAAAACAACGCTTCGGTCATATCAATAAACATACTTACACCAGCAGCTGCCTTCTTTACATTCTAAAGTCAAGAGCCTTTTGAAATTCCATTTTTACAATGATATTATAGTGAGTATATTTACAAAACTACGTAAATGAGCTACATCCAGTCAGCCAAAACATATCAATAGACTAATTACAGGATTACTCAAGTTGTAAATATGTGCTAAATTGGATATTGTATAGAAAGGTATATACTATGAAAATAAGAGCTAGGGGCAAAGCCCCTCGCTCTAATTTTCATAGTATATACCTTTCTATACAATAACCGAGACTCAAAAGATTCATGGTTGACTCTTTTTGTGTACAAAGTAATTGCATGGAAGATAAAGGATTACAAATTTTAGATTGAGTTGTACTTTAATCAAGGTATAAATCACCATTATTATTACTCTTTATTTCAATGAAAGAAACTTTTTTAATTGTCAAAACAAAATTTAAATCAAAAGATTGATTAGTAGGATGTTAAAAATCTGTTTGAAAACTAATTACAAACTATTTAGTTAAATTTGGAACACATCATTTATTTAAAAATAGCCAGTAGCAATTTTTGTTCTAATATCTTGATTACAATACAATGAAATCTTATCCTTGTGGTCATTCATGCGTAGTAACTTAGTACACGGAAAAAGTATGTACTATGAAAATTAGAAGGCAAATTCAAGCAATTTGATTGGACGAGAAGTTGTAAGTATGTGCTAATAGAATTAATCTATTTTATTATTGTGTCACATATTGATTGACATACATATCATACAACAATATTAAAACATACATAGAACAATCAATACCCAGCCATATCATTTGGCTTATGAGACACATTGCACAAAATATATATACATGTTCTTAAAAATCCAACGATTCTTTGAAATACTGTATTTTTAAAACTAATAACTATGATTTTAGAGTATTTTCAACATGATGAATAAAACTTAAGTAAATATATTTAAAAATGTTTCGTAAAAAATATTTACTTTACATACATCTAAAACTTCACACATACATACATCTAAACCTTCACACATATATGTGAAAATATTTACATTAAGATATTGCGGGGAAAAAATCAACTGATATGCATAATTTAAATAAACTTATTGAATTAAAATAATTGTCCACTGTTAAAAAATTTAAGTAAAAAATTTATGTCGCATGAAAATAGTTAAAAATTATGTAAATAATTTACGTCGCATAAAAAACTTATGAATACTTTTACATAAAAATGGCTGAATCTCGGAGCAATTCATGATTTGTATAAATTTTAAATCGTCGTTCAAATTTTCAAAACTATTAATATGTTGTGAACATTCTGAGTAAAGGTCAAATCTTAAGTCGTTATATAGACAACAGTTCAATAAAAAATGTTTCTCAGTTTCAACACTTTTGTCAGAGCAATAAACGGTCTTCAACAGGTATTGGCGGCTTGGTGTATCTTCCAGTCTCGATGGCTAACGGGAGCGAGCCTGCACGAAACAGGGCCATTACACGTCGGTACGACCGTGGAATAATTTTTGACACATACGGTTCCACGGAACAGTTGCTTTTGTATTGCCTATATGACCTAAGTTTATTTCCATTGTCTTTTCCGCGATCGTTAAAGAGTTCTCTCTGCCATTCTGTATTATTTAAGATGTTAACTTGTTCAGTGACTTTTTTCATGACTACTTTTGTACTTAATGATACATCACTAACAATGTTTCTAATTTCCAATAAGTTCACCATCTTGTTCACCTCCGTATTCCATATACGTACATATACGAAATTCATAACAGTGTAGCTGTGGCCATTGATTGACGCATTAAATTCATCCATTGACTGGGACAGATTAGGTGAACGTTTGTCTGTAACGACCACTGTTCAGGACGAACCTACGATAGACATTTAAACTGTGGGGTCACCAAAGGTCCTCCTCGCCTAAATTAAATAATTCGAACAACTAATCAGGAATAAAAAATGGAAAACAACACATTTAATAATTTCTTGCGTCCGAAGCGCTTTTCTGGATTTACCTTCATAAGGAACGCTTAAAGCCAAACATTTGAAATCCGAGGATGTATAGGTACCGAAACCGCTGAAGAGCTATATGACAAAAATACCTAAAAATAAATAGCCAAATTCATCTAAAGTCAAATTTGCCAGAGTTTTTTTTTTTTTTTTTAACAATTTCAAAATTTATAAACAGACAATTTAGAAAAGTTTGTTAATCACTTGAATAACATCTACCTTTTGATTTATAATATTGAAAACTAAAAATAAATATACTTGTGTGCTTGTTCTGTTTTGATAATCAATTTTTATGATATTGCACGTACTTTTAGAAAAAAATGATTTAACTGGCTTTAACAGTTATAATGCATGTGTTGCCGGATAATTATCTTTTTTCGGACGTTAGGGGGATTTAAAATTTTTGAAGTTGTCGAATTATGTCATTGAACTGAAAACTTTTATCTGGTCTGAAAATTTATTTTAGAACGAATGCATGATCAACTTTCAAAAGTTGTGCTAAATCAAAACATCTGATGAGTTAAGCCTTTTTCAACTGATTTTTATAGTTCGTTCTTATGTTGTACTGTTATACCACTGTCCCAGGTAAAAGGCAGGGTCTGGATCCCGTTAACATGTTTAACCCCGCCACATTATGTATGTATGTACCTGTCCCAAGTCAGGAGCATATAATTCAGTGGTTGTCGACTCGTTAACTTTGTTTATGTGTTACATATTTGTATTTACGTTCATTTTTTTATATATAAATGAGGCCGTTAGTTTTCTCGTTTGAATTGCTTTACATTGTCATATCGGGGCCTTTTATAGCTGACTATGCGGTATGGGCTTTGCTCATTGTTGAAGGCCGTACGGCTACCTATGATTGTTAATTTCTGTGTCATTTGGGTCTCTAGTGGAGAGTTGTCTCATTGCCAAGCATACTCTTCTTTTATATATATATATATATATATATATATAGACAATATACTTTTGCCAGGACTGTCTTTCTCGTACTTGAAAGTTATTGGACAGTAAAAAAATCTATTTGGATCAAGCCTTGTGAAATTTGCATTTACATTATTTCATATTTACGCAAAATGTATAATTTGGTGTATATAGAAAACGTGAACTGTTCTGTTCACTACTATACTTGTGAAAAAACCTTAGCAAAAGAAATCTTGTGGAGGGTTGTCTCATTGGCAATCATACCACTTCTTCTTTTTTTATATCAACTTATTTTTTTTAAATCGACCCAATTTACATAGTTATGGACGACTTCGTATATTTTATGATCGCAAATAAAATGGAGCAACATTCAGTCTTCAACAAAAGAATAAATCACAAGAATATATATATGAAAACACCTTTTTTTTTATTATTCAATAATATCAGCTATAAAATTGAAAAAAAGGAAATGGGGAATGTGTCAAAGCGACAACAACCCGACCATAGAGTAGACAACAGCCGAAGGCCACAAATGGGTCTTCAATGTAGCGAGAAACTCTCGCACCCGGAGGCGTCCTTCAGCTGACCCCTTAAAAATGTGTATACTAGTACAGTGATAATGGACGTCATACTAAACTCCGAATTATACACAAGAAACTAAAATTAAAAATCATACAAGACTAACAAAGGCCAGAGGCGCCTGACTTGGGACAGGCGCAAAATTACGGCGGGGTTAAACATGTTTATGAGATCTCAACCCTCCCCCTATACCTCTAGCCAATGTAGAAAAGTAAACGCATAACAATACGCACATTAAAATTCAGTTCAAGAGAAGTCCGAGTCCGATGTCAGAAGATGTAACAAAAGAAAATAAATAAAATGACAATAATACATAAATAACAACAGACTACTAGCACTTAACTGACATGCCAGCTCCAGACCTCAATTAAACTGATTGAAAGATTAAATGTCTTCATCATATGAATATCAGGCACAATCCCTCACGTTAGGGGTTTAGTATCATACTATCATAAAATATATGAGAAGAACATAACCCGTGTCATGCCAACAATTGTTTTAAATAAATGTGTTTAGTTCCGATGCAAAGACCCTATAAGTGAATCAATATTAAAGCCAAAATATGCAATCTTTAATGACCTGACAACAGTATCGTAACTATATCCCTTCTTAATAAGTAAGGTTATAATATTGCCTTTATCTTTGGTCTCTTCTACCTAATCCAACGCTTGCCAAAAAATGTCGTCCGTCTCATACCCTTCCATATTGGTATAACTGCATACAAGGAGCATAACGTATTTTTTGTTTGTAATATGAATACACGATACGACCAACCTTGACTTGCTGATCCATATTAACCCATGGATTTATTAGGAATATGCAAAACAACCTTGACATTAGTAAAATATACTCACTTGTCAAAGTTTGAACGAAGATAACAAAAAAAAAAGGTTACTAGTGGGGTGTCATGTATAAAATCTTATAAATCATGGTTTGATATTGTCAATAAAATACATGCTATCGGGTTTTTTTTTTTTTTTTCATTTAATAATCAATGTTAACAATATAGAGTTTAGAATGGGGTGTAAGTTAGTTATACACCTCGGGATAAGGCAAGTCTGGATAAGAAACCACTCCGGCCTCCGGCCGACGGGGTTTCTTATCCAGACACACCTTTCCCTCGGTGTATAACTATTTACATAAATCCATTAGCAAGGGAACGACCACTTAACTTCGAGGGTGTGGTGTATGTTTTTTTCTAAAAGAATGTTCTGTTCAGGCAGAGGTCAACAAACTATTCTAAATCAAAATTTTACCCATATCTTATAGTGTTAAATTTTGAAATAAATAATTTGATTGATTAAATTTCTGCCTCCGACTAAAACCATAAAACCCTCCTTGGAGTTGAATGGTTGCTCCTTTATACATAACAAATAAAAGCTTTTTTTGCAACCAATTGTACTTGTCATTCGGTGATCTGATTTGACTCGATATTATTTTTTTATTGACAAAGTAAAGGTAAACATGTTATTGATAAAGCAGTAAAAAATTGGTGAGATTTTTTAGAAACAATTTTAAGGCTAAATCAATTTTTGGTTGTAAAAACTCTACCCAAAAGAAAGGAAGCCTGAAAATAAACCGTGGTATACAAAAACTTGTCAGGAAAAACGAAAACAGATTAATGTTTTTTCTCGCTGTGTTGAAGATCCATTGGTGGTTTTGGGTTGTTTTCTGCTCTTTGGTCTGGTTGTTGTTTCTTAGACACATTCCCCATATTCATTCTAAATTTTAATATTAATCGTAAAAAATATAATCGTGAAAGTCGTCTGTTAACAAAATGATTATCACTTATACATGTTATATATCTTTATTCTCACAAACCAAATTACTAGATCATTATAATAGTTTTTTTTATAAAAGAAGAAAAAAAAAAACATCGTGGAACAAGCACAGAAATCACTAAATATTCATTATATACAAAAATTCGAAATATTTAATGAATAATTAATTATAATAGTTTGGTAAAAACTGTAGCCTTAACGAGCTAAAGGCCGGACATACATCTGTGTACTAATACACAGTGATACTCATTTCATGAGTCGTTTGTAGACGAAACGCGCGAGTGGCGCAAATACAAATTCAATCTTGGTACAGTTGTATCTATAATGAGTTTATTTCTATACATATACAATATTAATTATAAAAAAGTAGATGTGGTATGATTGCCAATGAGACAACTCTCCACAAGAGACCAAAATGACACAGAAATTAACAACCATAGCTCACCGTACGGCCTTCAACAATGAGCAAAGCCCATACCGCATAGTCAGCTATAAGTCAATGTCAGAAAAATATTAACTTTTTTGTATGAGGCTTAGGAACTGGGGAAGGGTGAGGTTCTACCGAGCCTTTCCACAGTTTTGCGCTGAATACACATTTTTCTGACATTGATCTAATATTGTATTTATACTGCAACTTAATTCACGGCCGACACTCGGCTAACCGAGAGATTGGTCGGTTAATCTATATTGAGTATGCGGCTATATGGGCGATTGGTCTGTTAATCGGGTTGGTTATACGTCTGTTAAGAGTAAAACGCTTAATTTAATGTTAAACTCTATTAAATATACAGATTTTTGGCATGTTATAAGAACCAAATCAAAAAAAGAAAAGTGTCTGACAAAATGATATCTATCATAGAACATTTTGCACTTGTAAAAACATTTCTTAGTCTGCGCAGTTTTCAGTAAAACTAAAAGGCGTCGCGCAAGTATGTAGTATTTATGCTTATACGCATAGCAATTTTTTTAATAAAAGGCGAAACAAACAAATTTAGATATCATTTAAAGGACAAAAAATAGTACTGTGGTTCTAAAAAATAAATTGACATTAGTAAATATTTCATAATTGTAAAATAACGTGAATAATACCACGTTTTAGTAAAAATTATGGGAATAAAGTCTGTTAATGGGTTGGACAATTGAAATTGTGTCAGTTAAGAGTTATTTAGCCACGACAATAATTTTGCCTCCTTTATATTTTCCCCTTGAAAAATTTAAGAATGAGATGTTCCTGAGTAAACAAAAATGATAATACGGTGCCACAGTATCCTAGAAAGAGCATTTTTATTTTGACTTTCTTTGCATTTTATTGTGTGTCACTTCAATAAAGCGTGATATGGAAATATGCATGAATTTTTTATTGAAGTTTTCAATCAGCCTTAATTTTTGTGTACGTTCGAAGTAGCACGTTCTCAATTCCGACTGAAAGTGTCTTTCTAATACAACACAGGGTACATATAACGTGTTCTCGTTCACATATGAACATGATATTTGTCACTGGACGTTGAACCCTAATTCGTCAGCATCATCCTATTGGTTATTTTCTTCTATTACTTAATCATATGTTGTTTACAAATCACTATAAAGAAGTAAACGGAATGGAGCGAATGCAGCTACATTTGGTTATTTTAAGTGTCAATTCATTTTATTCCGTTTAGTTCCTTTCTAAATAAGTGTAGAGGAGAACTACAGTTGTCTATGGTGGCCAGTGAAGCCCATTTCGCGTTTTCGCGATTTCGCCTTATATAATCTATAGGGCGAAAACGCGAAATCGCGAAAAGGCGAAATCGCGAAGTCGAAATCGAGAAATCGGTTTCGCGTTTTCGCGTTTTCGACTTCGCAATTAGCGATTTCGCCATATAGAATATATAAGGCGAAAACGCTAAAGCGTTAAAACGCAAAATGGCATTAACCTGCCACCATAGTTGTCTGCATGTAAACTTCTAAAATTTGTCACCAATATAAGTACATTGTACATCGCAATCCGTTACTGTTTCAACAGCCATCGGTGTTTCATGTGTGTATTCTTAAACAAGTATTATTTTTCTCTCGTTTTTAGCAATGTATCACTCTCTACTGTCCTTATATATTATTCTATATTCTGCGTTTCCATCCAGATTCTCGTGTATACCATGAGGGTCCGGATTGGGGGTATTGTTTATTTCTGTATTCTTTAAATTGTTATGTCATTTTGTTCTACATTTTATTTATCTTACTCATTATTCTTTCTTTATTTTTCATATTTTGTCATCCCAATATATTTTACTTACTGATGTTTAGTTACATTACGACGTTTATCTCTGATTTATATACTGGTTACCAATGAAGTTGACAAATTTGTGTCATTCATGACAATTAAACAGAATCAACATGATATATGCGATCATTCTTGGATGAAATTAATATTAATTTAATATTACACTTTTTGAAACCATTTTTATCAATTTTCAAGTTCATGTGTTGTTTCCGTATATGTTATGTTTCATTGCTCATGTGTTGTTTTCGTATATTTTAGCCGCTCGTCTTGAGCCTACTCCTTTGATCCGATAACACCCCATATAGCAATAAAATTATACTTTTATTGCCATTCATAACTCTTAACAGACCAATTAACAGACCGGGTTTTATACATCCGACCCATTAACAGACCAGGTTTTAAATAAAGATTGATTTATGTCACCAATATACAGATTTTCGTGTAGATTTTTTACACAATGATATCAATATGGTTATCAAACATAATGCCTTTGTTTTTTCGATGTTCAAAATATTGAATGCAAGTAAATTTAACCAATGTGTCATTTTGTGTACATTTTATGTGTGTAAAATGTGTATAAATTTATTGATGAGTAACCCGCCTTTTCATTTTATAGATCGTACATCGAAGCTAGAAAAATAATAATTACACCACTGAATTCAGTACATTGAATTGTTTTGTTTGACATGAATACTTTTTATGATGAAAATATATTTAGAAAGTTATACAATGAAACATGCTGAACTTTCAATGATTTTCTCGATAACACCTGATTAACAGACTTTAGCCAACCCGATTAACAGACCAACCGCCGATATAGCCGCATACTCAATATAGATTAACCGACCAATCTCTCGGTTAGTCGAGTGTCGGCCGTGTAATTATCCATGATGAAATTGACATTATACAAAATATAGCTGTGTCACTATACTAAGGAAATAAACATAACTGTTGCAGTATAAAATTCATATGATAACATGTACATGTACATATATGATTTTTATCTTGCAATATTGTCAAGACTAGATCTTTTCAATGTTGTTTCAAATATTTCCCTCCTTAGATAGAAAACGGATACAGCAGACCAAGGGAGGTAAGAATGATATAATATGTTGCTATGCGAATATATTTTTATATTATAGATTTCGCCATATAGAATATATAAGGCGAAAACGCTAAAGCGTTAAAACGCAAAATGGCATTAACCTGCCACCATAGTTGTCTGCATGTAAACTTCTAAAATTTGTCACCAATATAAGTACATTGTACATCGCAATCCGTTACTGTTTCAACAGCCATCGGTGTTTCATGTGTGTATTCTTAAACAAGTATTATTTTTCTCTCGTTTTTAGCAATGTATCACTCTCTACTGTCCTTATATATTATTCTATATTCTGCGTTTCCATCCAGATTCTCGTGTATACCATGAGGGTCCGGATTGGGGGTATTGTTTATTTCTGTATTCTTTAAATTGTTATGTCATTTTGTTCTACATTTTATTTATCTTACTCATTATTCTTTCTTTATTTTTCATATTTTGTCATCCCAATATATTTTACTTACTGATGTGTAGTTACATTACGACGTTTATCTCTGATTTATATACTGGTTACCAATGAAGTTGACAAATTTGTGTCATTCATGACAATTAAACAGAATCAACATGATATAAGCGATCATTCTTGGATGAAATTAATATTAATTTAATATTACACTTTTTGAAACCATTTTTATCAATTTTCAAGTTCATGTGTTGTTTCCGTATATGTTATGTTTCATTGCTCATGTGTTGTTTTCGTATATTTTAGCCGCTCGTCTTGAGCCTACTCCTTGATCCGATAACACCCCATATAGCAATAAAATTATACTTTTATTGCCATTCATAACTCTTAACAGACCAATTAACAGACCGGGTTTTATACATCCGACCCATTAACAGACCAGGTTTTAAATAAAGATTGATTTATGTCACCAATATACAGATTTTCGTGTAGATTTTTTACACAATGATATCAATATGGTTATCAAACATAATGCCTTTGTTTTTTCGATGTTCAAAATATTGAATGCAAGTAAATTTAACCAATGTGTCATTTTGTGTACATTTTATGTGTGTAAAATGTGTATAAATTTATTGATGAGTAACCCGCCTTTTCATTTTATAGATCGTACATCGAAGCTAGAAAAATAATAATTACACCACTGAATTCAGTACATTGAATTGTTTTGTTTGACATGAATACTTTTTATGATGAAAATATATTTAGAAAGTTATACAATGAAACATGCTGAACTTTCAATGATTTTCTCGATAACACCTGATTAACAGACTTTAGCCAACCCGATTAACAGACCAACCGTCGATATAGCCGCATACTCAATATAGATTAACCGACCAATCTCTCGGTTAGCCGAGTGTCGGCCGTGTAATTATCCATGATGAAATTGACATTATACAAAATATAGCTGTGTCACTATACTAAGGAAATAAACATAACTGTTGCAGTATAAAATTCATATGATAACATGTACATGTACATATATGATTTTTATCTTGCAATATTGTCAAGACTAGATCTTTTCAATGTTGTTTCAAATATTTCCCTCCTTAGATAGAAAACGGATACAACAGCAGACCAAGGGAGGTAAGAATGATATAATATGTTGCTATGCGAATATGTTCCTGAACTTCAATCAAAAAATTTACTGACTGAATACCTCTCTTGAACATGCAAATTATCCGTATATATATGAGGAAGTCGGGACGGAAAATCTAAACGAATCAATTGATATGCAGCAAAGATTGCCCTTTTAAGAAAAAGTTACTAAGTAAATTAAAACTACCTTATCCCGATGTAAACATTGAATGTGAGTAGATTGGGACTGCAAACACATTTTCAAAAATTACGACGACATTATCTTAAAATTGTATAAAAAAAAAATAGTAAAAAAATGCCTTCTTAATAAGAATATCATTTTTTTTAAACATGCACATACAAACTTTTGTATTGTTATATTTATGAAAAGACAATATTTCTTTATTAAATGATTATGTGACAAGGGCAGACCGGTGTACTTGAAAACTTAAAACAGAAACATAAGGATATATTTTGGAAAATAGTAACACGTTAAATATTTTGTTCAACACTTTAAAAATTGGTGACCCCGAAGATCTTTAGATTTAATTTGTTCATGTATGTACATGAATTTTTTTCTTTTTTTTTTATCAATATATACAACAAAGATTGACATTGTTTTCAGATCTCAGTCAAGAGTCAGAGTCAATTTTATTAAAATTTCTGAGATAAACTAGATTTGGTGAGATTCTTCTTGTTTCTTTTTTCAACCAACATAGATAGTAGTTGATCTGTTTTGTGATCTGACCCCTTAATATTTCTATCTTTCAACCTCAATATATTTATATCCTTTGGATTAAAGGGATATTAGCTGTCAAATTCATGTTCACCGATTTGACTCAAATACTACTATTTCATTTATAACATATTGAAAGGTATATCCAAATTATAAAATCGCCTTATGTAAACAATTTACAATGTATGGGCTCGATAATATGTATCCGCATTTCGTGTGTATTTTAGTTTATACGCCATCTAATTTTAACTAGCGAGATTACCTCCAAAGACTTACCGACGGTCATTTTATAAGGTAAAACATAAATATAGATGAAAATAGATAGCTAACTCGTGCAATTGATTCAATTCAATTTCATTTCAATGTTGATATTCTTGTCCTTTTGATAACTGAACGTGCCTAAATCATGCATAAACCATCTCTAGCTAATTGAAGATCACATGAATATGGTCTCAATGAGATCGAATTATTCACTTGCCATTCTATAATTCATCAGCAATGTGTATTAGCTTATATTGACAAAATTGAACCAAACTGACACTTTTTCACTTTCATCATTGGTTGAACAAAACGAATCTGTTTTTTTTCCATTATTTATCTCGTAGGTAGTGCCCTTTTAATAACACATCTACTTGACGGTAAAGAATCTGCAAGATTTAATTTAAAATTGTCCTCTTCATGCATTCCATAGATCAATAAACCAACTGTGTATTTTTTTTTTTTTTTTTTTTGGGGGGGGGGGGGGGGTATTTTAAGGGGTTTTATCGCTAAGTCTTATTAATTTCTTCATTATTGATGAAATTGAACATATTCATTCTCACTGCATAGTTTTGAAAACTGATATTAGAAGATGTGGTACATGTATGAATGCCAATGAGACAACTCTCCATCCAAGTTACAATTTGTTAAAGGAAAACTATTATAGGTCAAACAAAGTACGGTCTTCAACACGGAACCTTGGCTCACACCGAACAGCAAGCTATATAAAAAGCCCAATATGAATAGTTCAAAACCATTCAAATGGGCAAACCAACGGTCTAATCTATATAAAAAAAAAACGAGAAACGAGAAACAATTGTGAACCAAATCAACAAACGAAATCTACTGATTCACACGCAGAACATCAGGTTCCTGACATAGGACAGGTGCAAACAAATGCAGCGGGTTTAAATGTTTGATAGGTACAAACCTTTACCCGAAACCATAGTGTAACATCACAACATAAGATTTGACTGATTGAAGGCCGTACGGTGACCTATAGTTGTTATTTTTGTATCATTGTTGTCTATTGTGGAGAGTTGTCTCATTGGCAATCATACCACATCTTCCTTTTCTATAGCTTGTAAACGATGGATAATCATTGTAATATGTCATTTGTAAATAAATTGACATTTGCCTGATGCAGGAGCACTATTAGACTGAAGATGTTTTATAGCTATAGATTAAGAATGAAATCTTATTTGTTTCCATTTTTCTGTCATCAAATTAATACATTATCACTGCATTTTTATGGAAATTTTAATCACTGTCCTATCCTGGGTTTTTTACTGGTTTAATTGCCAAAACCAGAACTTTCTGCTGACAAATGAGTACACTTCTATGTAAATATAGTTGTACGACTTTGCCCCCCGCAGAGCTATAGAAAAAACAGTACATTAACGGGTGTTACACGGACTCTTTTTAGATGATACACGGACTCTTTTTAGTTGTTACACGGACACTTTTTATGAATAGAATCACTCGTGCATGATCAGTGAGTTCATGGGCACTTTAACTTTCAATTAGATTTGAACTTTTTGGTTCACCGACTTATTTCCTGTCTTTTTATTGAACAAAATATTTACGTTAGCATCAATATCTTTTTTCAAACATTTCCAGTAAAATACTAGTCATGTCAGTACACTAAGGGATTAGACATTTAACTTCAAAAAAAGGGGGGTATGGCTATCTCCTAAAAAAGATATTTTGATCCCTAATTTTATGAGAAAAAAATTATTATGGTCAAGCAGATGACAAATTAATGTTTTGCAGGATTCCTAATTTTCCGAATGCCGTAAATAGTGCTAATTTAAACAAAAACATTTGGGTGATGGCGTTGAAAAGTAAATAGTTAATATTCTCAAAATAGAACATACCGCCCCCTTTATGAAGCAAAATATTCGGTCAATAAATGTTTTCTTCAATATATGGATATGAATAGTATTTTGGACAATGCTGAAAGTAAAGAAATGATGATACTGACGTGTATATTTCAATAAAAATAAGACAAGAAATAACTAAATAAAAATCAAATCTTTTCAAAAGATAAAATCCCTATCAACTCACCAATGCACGATTGATCCTATAAACAAAAAGTGTTCATGTAATACACGTCCAATAAGCAGCAAATCTAGAGGAAAATCATTCAACTTAGTCATCAATTTTGGGCGGTAAGCTGCGATTGGATCATAATGTAACACGTGTTTATTCCCGATCAACACGAGACGAGCATGCATTTAAAAAAAAAATTAAAGTATAAGCCTGAATATTTATAATATTAAGACAAAATCCATTTTTTTCATAAACATTTCATTCACTAATAAAGAAGGAAATACATTCTTTTGATACATTTATATTGTTATCGAATTTATATCAGTGGCGGATCCAGGTCCAAATCCAGGACAAAACAGGGGGAAGGGGGGCCAACTTTATGTCCCCATTTAAATGCATTGATCATCCAAAAAAAAGGGTGTTCCAACCCCAGGACCCCCCCCCCCCCCCCCCCACCACTTAATATTGAATTCATGTATTTGGCAACAAACGCGCGATTTTTACGATTTTTTTTAAGGGGGGATGGAATGGCACTTCCTGCATTTTTTCATAATAAAAAAGATCACAGCCTGTTATTTTTAAAATGAATTAGCCCCCTCCCCGCTTTCCGTTTCATCCATAAAAATCAAACGTTATCCTACTTACCACTAAAATATTTCTTTAATATACTACTTTTTTACGAAGTTGCATTTTAAAAAGTTTTAATGTACAACATTCATCTTTTACTTGAAACGTTTCTTTTTTTATCAAATTATTAGATTCCTGATTTTTTTTTCTTGAAGATTGAAGGGAAATGAAAAAAAAGTGTTTATACTATTATAATAACTTACATTTACTGCTTTATGGCTATCTAAATTTCTCAAATGTTTAGGCTTGCAAAATGTAGTATTACTTTCTTGAAACGTCGTACAAGTCAGATAAAAACAAAAGTAACAAAAGAAACAGGCCGGTAACAACCAGCCGAATAGTTTTTCTGCACTTGTAGGCAGGTCAAGGTCCCTTGACCTGACTACTCGTGCAGAAAAACTATCCGGCAACGGTTGTTACCGGCCTATTTCTTTGTTACCTTTGTATTTTATCTAATACGAACAGCTTTAATTTATTACAGATTGCATTATCAATAACCTAGTGACGGTAGGATCATTACATGTCATACAAATTTCATAACTAGGTATAGGGATAGTCTCAAAGTACAAAATATATTCAGATATAGTTTAAAGTACAAAAGAAATTTATTATAATTGTATTCCAAACGGAAATTATTTAAGTAAAACGGATATAAATTGTGAATTATATTGGATTTTTTTGTCACTTAAATTAAAACTTTCAAACATCAAAATACTTCTGAATATTTTGAATAAATAACAAGTTGCTCGTTTGAATTGTTTTTCATTGTCAATTCGGGGGCTTTTATAGCTGAATATGCAGTATGGGCCCGCTTTGCTCATTGTTGAAGGCGTTACAGTGACCTATAGTTGTTAATTTCTGTGTCATTTTGTCTCTTCTGTACAGTTGTCTTATTAGCAATCATACCACCTCTTCTTTTTTTTTATATATATTTGAAGATTTACAGTAACTGTCTTTCGCCAAGATCCATTGATATCATTTATTTTTAATTATTTGGGTAGAACACTTGCTTGGCAAGAAAATCTGATAACATTAATACATCTTTTACTGTAAAGGAGTGAAGTCAAAATACATGTATAAAAAATTAAATTCATGACAATTGTAACTGCTATTTAATATCAAAACTTAAACCATATCATTCTCGTATCACGGATGTCAAATGTAAGTATGGTGGCTCCGCCTATTTGGCGGTTTAAAGTTTTCATTTGAATAGGTTATAACTGAAACCAACAGTTCATTGCCCAAATTTCGATTTGATTCTTTTAATTATACTTTTTAAACAAATCACTTCCTTATGTCAATCATAGCAGTGCATTACGTCTGAGCGCATTACCATGACATTTGCGCGGAAAAATCATTACGATTGCGCGCAGCTTTTGATTACAATTGCGCGCATTTATTTGACAGGTATACTCAGGTATGGTCAGGTAATAATACTTATTTACTTATAAATTTATTCAATTATTTCTAAGTAAAAGTACCCTGTCCGTTAGTCTTAAGTCAACTATTCAACTATTCAACTACGAGGAGGTGGAAGTGGTATTTCAAGCAGAATAAGTCGGTTGCATTATATTCTATCATTACGGAAAGTATAATATCCATAATATACTAATGATCCCCCCCCCCCCCCCCCCCCCCCCGATTTGCTTTTTAAAAAACTCCAAATGTTCGTGCCTTGACAAAACTTAAATTATGAAAACGATTTATAGTCATATGTATTATGAACATTAAAGTCATTTGTATTTTTATATTGTTCATATTTTATTATAATTCCCTTTTTTTTTTATCTGAGTTTACCTGTAAGATAAATGCGTGCAAATGTAACCAAACTGCGCGCAAACGTAAAACATGTTAATCAAATGCGCGCAAACGTAATGCGTTCAATTATAGACTGGTTCGATACCGGACACTATTAACTTTTGTCCACGCAAAGCATTATTAGTTGAAAGTGATATATCGGTATTTTAACCAAATTTGAGTGACAAATAATCTCTGGTTTCAAAAGTCTGTTGCTTAAAAACAAATTGAATATAATCAAAAGATTTGAAAAAAATAAGGTTACATGCATTACGCACAAATATGTTTGCCCTTTCTGCTAGCTCTTATCTCCAATTAGTGTCAATACAAAAAAGGATTTTTGATTACAGGGTAAATTTTTGATTTGGCAAACAGATCAAGACTATTGCACATGCATTTATATTTTCCATTCTCAATTTTATAACCCAAACTATATCCCAATAGAAGAAATCTAATGATACAATGTCAATGTTAAGTTCGTCATTTTTTGTCCTGTAGTATTTGTACTGATTTTCGGAAAATGTATATTGATATGGTCATAGAACATTTTTATAAATTCGGTTAAATCTGTCACAAGGGTCTTCACCGTGTCTGACTTATCTCAAAGATCAATTATACTATCTGTCGCTTACCAATATGTAATCGGAGTCTATTTGTGGATGATACTGGATGTGAATTGCTCTCGCGTTCTTAATTAAAAATGCCGACTAAAGGTGAGTTAAAATACTCAGGTTCTCTGTTTCTTTTATTTCTCTTTTGTTTTTTTTATTAAATCAATGCAGTGGTTTTATTACCTCAAATTCAACAAATTAAAAACAAAATGTACTAGCGTGTTCTGTATCCTTGGGGGACTTTGTATATTAAGGACACATATATAAAAACGAATAAGATAGTTTTTGTTGTAATATTTTGCACTCAAATAAAAATAACGTCTGCTACCCTCATCGACAAGAAAAAGAGAGCTAATATCAGTCCGGATACGGAATAACCCTTTCCGATTCCGGAGTGATACAGATACTGTGAACTAGCAACCATCTATACTATTAAACGAGAAGACCTCATTTTGGGTGTCACTTCTCTTCTTTCCACAATAAATTAATCAACACGCCTCTGTTTCCTATAGGTACAGTGCATAGTCGCATTTGTCATCCATTTATATGATTATTCAGATTGAGTTATTTTGGGAGAAAAACGAGAAAAAAGGCATCCGGATTTTGTCCCGTCATTGGACGAAATTTTAAGTCAGATTAGACTTCCGGTTTGCGTTTTTCTGTATACTTTGAACATACATATACTACGAATAAAGTGTATTTTAATTCTATCTGCTGTCATTTTCAAGTTTACTATCCACGGCGGTCACAGAGTTTATTAAATGGAGAGGGTCTGTATACTATATCAATTGACCACCATGGATCGATTAGTAAACTTGAATTGAAAGTAAATACACTTTATTTATAGCAATGAATGTTCATAATATAAAGATAAGCGCTAAAATTATTCATGTGAACTTTTGATACCTTTTCTGAAATTCTCCAGTCATTAAATCTTTTACAAAATTCATTTATTACAACAACAAAAAAAGATGTGGCGTGATTGCCATGTTGAGACAACTCTCCAGAAGAGACCAAAATGACACAGAAATTAATAAATATAGGTCACCGAACGGCCTTCAACAACGAGCAAAGCCCATACCGAATACTCAGCTTTTAAAGGCCCCGAAATGACGATGTAAAACAATTCAAACGAGAAAACTAGCGGCCATATTTATGTACAAAAAATGAACGAAAAACAAATATGTAACACATAAACAAACGACAACCACTGAATTACAGGTTCCTTACTTAAATGTTCATAACATACTAAATGTATGTTCATATTGAAATTGATAGAAAACCAAAAATTTGGAATTTTAGAAATGAAGAAAGAGGGATAAAAAAAACATTTTCCTGTCCCCAATAACCTATGACTTATGATACATTTGCTGAAATTCTCCAGTCATTCAATATTTTACAAAATTCTTCCAACAACACTTTACATACTTTAAACTACGATCTGAATGCCCGCGATTTCGCGGGTGTGTTCTAGTTATTTATAACGAAGAATGTATATAACATCCCTGCCCCGAAAGAAAGAAATTTTCAAATTTCTAAATGGTTGCTAGTTTCACAGACGGAATACAGTATTGTAATAATTAACACAGTTGTACATATAGTCATATAACTATGCAATTTCAAAACAAGAAACTCTCTCTCCTAAAACCTTCTCAAACATTTGCCACTGCACCCAAACATTCATGTGTACCTATCATATAGAGTCAATTAAAAATATTGCAAATAATGCACCAAATATAAAGTATAGTGTAATAGAGATACAGTATTTAAATATTCCATCGATTGAATAATAAATGTTACGATTTCTCAGTGGAGACAATAAACTCCTCGTTCGCTTGTGTAAACACATACGACAGCATTAAAATTTAAAGATTTTCGTTCTAAGCAAATCATTACATCTCCTACACCACTTTCTGACTCGTTCTTACTCATAGAGATAAATATACAAATTTGCATGTACATGTTGTACAGGGGCGTAGCTACCCGGAGGCACGACAGCACGTGCATCCACGTCGTTTTCACAAAAAAAAAATAAAAAAAAAATAAAAAAATAAAAAAAGCAGAAAAGAGAAGGATGAGTTGGTCAATCGGAATCGGAGACTGTTGGTGTCTTTTCCGTCTATCCCGGATATTAGTTTGACAACCTAGTTACAAGTGTTGATGAAGCTGTTCATTCAGAAAAAGATCGTAGCTCCGAAGTTGCGTGCACATTGATTCGGCATTTTAAAATTTATAAATTGAATGTTAAAGGAAACACCTATGTTGTCACTTTTTTTAAATGATGAAATATCATTAAATAACGACATTTGGTTTCAAAATAAAAAAAAATTTGGAGATTATGACAAAATCGGAAGGTTACTTGTATCTTTTACAAGATTTTTACTTTTGAATTTGTAATACTCAGTCTAAGATATGTAGTTTTGGAGCACATTTTACAGTGTACAGTTCATCAGTTTGGAATGAGATGTACCAATCGGCATTAATTATCAGATCCCTTCGATATCGTTGAAAATATGCCGAAGCGATGTGGTTGACAGACTACCGGAGACAATCACCCTGCAACCACGCCAAAACAGTATTGGAAAGTCTCATTATTTTTTGCGTTCATATACCATTTGATAAGGCAACTGGGCAGTGGAGTCGCGTCAAGTTATCAGAAAATCGCTTCTTTGTGCTGTATCTGCTTCATCGTGTTGTAGGAAATATCACAAACGAACAAATCTCAATATTGTCTGAAACATACGAAACTGACCTAGCATGTAATTTTGACGAATTCAATTGGGAGGTCGCTCGATGCCGAACACATACGCTGGTTTATAACATCTCGCGAGTGCTACCATGCCATGATGGCCCTGAGATCTATCAGTCACGGTACTACGTATGTAATTGAAAACAAATGTACGATCAACAATGAACAACGAAAGTTACATAGCATTACTGCATATTCATCGGGATTTCAGTGTGAATGTTGACAAAGTAATAGAGAAGTTTGTTTCTGCCCAGACCCGAAGAGCAGATTTTGGACAATTTTGAGTAAATTCTGTATCACAAATATGTGTTGTTTATGTATAAGTGTACTTATAAAAAGTGCATAAATGAAATGGGTAGCAGACGCACAATCATATAAACACTCAATCATAAAACAAATGTATCATTAGTTACACAACATATAAAACAAATGTTCATTAAATGTTATTTAGTTCATAAACTGTAAATTTCACATCCTAATCACAAGAACACCATTCGAACTTTACCTTGGCGAAACAGTTTTCACCAAAGCGTTTTATGAAACACCATTAACTTCATTTCAAACTTTGCAGAATAACACTCATGGGCCATTCTATTATGACAATATTCTCAAATTATTGATCTTTTAATTCTAATTCGTATACATATTTTAAAAAAATCACTGGTTATTAGCGATACAGTTATCACCAAACCCTTTAAATCCAAATTGAAGAAATAGAACCATTCAAACGAAATACCACGCACACTGACTATATATATACACTTATCATTTATATCATTGAACGCTAACGACAATGTTGAAATTTAAAATGCGGAATATTCAAGGTAATTGGCGACAATTATTAGCCTTTCAAAAAGGGCTAAGTCGTCTCTTAGCTGATGAAAATGGAAAGTGCTCTCGCTTTGTAGATTAATTCATTTACTAGAATAGCCACCTGCATCAATCAACAAGTTTTACCACACACGTGAGGTCACACGTTATGAAGTATCATATATCGTTTAACGTTGTTGTTTACGAAACTCCAGAAGATTCGGCAATTTATAGATAAAAGTTACCTGTGTACCAATATCATGAATATGCATGATTAATGACCAGGCAAAATCTAATTGCTAAAATAGAGAGGACAAATCCGATACTCTACGGGATTGAAGGACATTTACTAGGTTTGGATTGTCCTAACCAATCAATAAACTTTAATTATTCACGTCTCGTAATATCTTCCAATCAGGTAGTAAGAAGCATTCACGTACTGACTGTCCATCGTTCAATTCTTAATATCGTCTCCTAGGAGACGATAATACAGTTATCACCAAGATAATACATAATGTAGATACAAGAAATTATTTCACTAGCGGCGGCGGCCGTGAAATTAACAAATCTTGCGCTTTTTTGGATAATTGAGAGAACGTCCTCCATTGCGCATTTAATGAGGGTTCACCGACTAATTGCACTAAATATAAGAATGATTGATTTCCGTTCTTTTTCTTTGCTAAAATTCGTTTAACCTTTGTCGGATTTGGCATCGGTTGAACTTTCAATGTCATTAGCAGTTACGAAGTAAATTCGTCTCTGAAAAGCAATGGTTTATTAAATTTTCTTTTAGACCTCCTAACATAAGGCTCACTGACAATAGTATCGGACGGCTGGTTGTCAATATCGTCATTCTTACTAGAACTTAAAGTTTCACTTTCTTCTGTCTCGGTACTCTCAATATTTAAAGGCGCTAAACAATGCACAGGGTCGGGTGCTGGGATATGTGCTATTTTCAGTCTGTGTATATGTACGGGGTCGGACAGCTTTCTTTTCCTTGTTGGGTCGCGGAGATTGATAAGATGTGAACTCGGAATGTTGATAACTACATACGGACCATCAAAAAATTGGTTGAAATTTTCTTCCTACACTAGTAGGTTCACGTTGTAAATAAACATAGTCACCAATTGATAATTTTAAGTTTAACTTATTAGTTTTCAAATTCTCCTTTTCCTCCACTTATAAGCCGGATGCGATAGCATTGTTGGATACTATTTCATGTATTGTATTTAATTTACAAGTGTGTTCATGAAAATACGTACGCATATCTATGGGTATGTCTTTGAATGATGCGCTTTTATATTGAATGAGCGGAAAATTTGGGCGTTTCCCATAGAGTATTTCAAATGGAGAAAAATCAATGCGAGTTCATTGAAAATGTAACGGAATGTAGTTCGTTTTTCCATTATTTTCCTTTTAAAACATGAGTTGTTAAACGTTCTGCTAACGTTCGATGTTGGCGTTCACACGCTCCTAAGCAATGATGGGCAAATACTGGCGTGAACTTCTGTGTTACTTCAAGCATTTACATAATTCGGCTGTACACTTATTGGTAAATTCACTACCGCGTGATCCGATATTAAAGTTTGGCAAACTCCATAAGTAGTAAACATCCTGTAAATCGCCTCACATACGGTTATGGCATCTTTATTTCGCAAATAATAGTTTAGTGAACATATCAATCACTGTAAACACATGTATTTCCATTAACAGAAACTGGATAAGGGCCACATAGCTCCATCTGCCACACTTGAAATGGTTCGGCCGGCGTTGGGAAAGACACTATTTCCTGTTTGAAACCTTGCGAATTTGGCAAAGGTGACATTATTGTACATTGTCTGGAATGATTTTTCCCATTCTTGGAAAGAAAAAGTGTTCTTTTGCCCTGTCCAAAGTATTGTTAATCCCGCAATGTCCGCCAAGGGGTGAATCATGAACAACTTTAAGTACAGTATTAATTAACACCTCAGGTATAACAATCTGATAATGATCCATCATTTTGTTTCTTTTAGCTTGAGAGATTCGAGAATGAAATAGTACTTTGTCAATCAAGGCGTAATCAGATGATTTCTTTCTGATATTATCGTCACTTTCATCTGTATCGGCATCACACGGGTCACTTATCAATGTATTTGCGCCGTACGCATTGTCAGTTAAATGGACTGCTTGTACATCGGCAACTTTTGAAGCAATCAGTTCGGAAACATTTTGACCATTTGGTAATTTCACTTTACCGCAAACGTCTTCGACGAACGAAAAAAACGGGTCATCTTCAACAGGGCTCTCTACAACTTCCGCTTTGCTATTTTCGCATCTAGATAAGGCATCGGGAACTTGCATGTCGTCTGCCTTTTTGTATACGATTTCAAACGAGAATTGCTGAAGTATTGGCATCCAACGTTCGTAAATTGCCCCTTTAAATTGTTTTTGATACAAAGGTTTCAATGCTTGGTGGTCACATTCGGCTATAACAGAATTCCCACGCAAATAATCCGCACAATCAAGTATGCTCACGACCATTCTTAGAAGTTCTGATTTTGTTGGACCGTAAGATTGTTGCCATGGACTCAACGATTTAGAGCCAAACCTAATAATACGTGGTTTTTGTGTTTCGTCATCTGGGTCAAGATGATATAACATATATCCAATACCTCGTGCTGAAGATGTATCTACACTTAAGCGAAAAGTTAGATCGAACTTCGGAAAACTAAGTATGTCGGAATTCACCAATTTATGTTTCAAATCGTTAAATGCTGTTTCCTGTTCAATCCGCCATGTGAATATCTGTTCTTTTTTCAAAAGTCGAGTTAGTGGAAAAACAAGTGCACTATAGTTCGGTATGAATTTTCTGAACCAGTTAAATAAACCCAACAATCGTCTTAATTCCTTGATATTCTTTGGTCGTGGGTAATCTGAAATCGCCTTTACACGGTCGGGTGGCGGGCGGATCCCGTCTTTCGAGATAAGATGTCCAAGAAAAACACAAGATGATGCTGAAAATGATCACTTTTTTGGTCCTAATTTTAATCCTGCAGCACGGAATCGTTGAAATACTTCCTTCAAATCGGATAAATGTTTTTCGAATGTGTCGGAAAAAATCAAGACGTCGTCCAAATAGCAGAGACAAGATTTAAATTTCAATCCGTGCAAGACCTTATCCATAAGCATTTGAAATGTATTTGGAGCAGTTTTTAAACCCATTGGTAATCGACTGAATTTACAAGTACCAAAACATGTGTTTAAAGCTGTATATTCGCTAGAGTCGTTTGAAAGTCCCATTTGGAAAAACCTGAAGAAAGATCAATTGACAATATAAAATTCGGTATGACTTCGCTGATATTCGGTCAATTCTTGTAAGTTTGGTATTGCATAGTTTGTGAATTTAAGAAACGAAAATCGCAACAAAATCGGAAGTCTTGGGCGCACGGTTTTGCAGAACTCTTTGATCGCTTAGTGACTAGTACAATAGGACTTGTAATTAATAAATCTTCTGTTTCACTCACAGGAGCAATAATACCTTGTTTTAATAAATTGTCAAGATGTTCTCTCAAAATTTTCCTCTTAAAAGGGGGGAGTCGATATGGCTTTTGGTGTTTGCCAACGGCGTCCGGTTTTAGTAAAATCTTATGTTCCACCACACGTGTAAAGCCTAAATTCGGGTTATCTTCCGTGACAAAAAGATCTAGATTGTCATTCAACAAATACGCTAGTTTATCTGATTCAGTTTCTTGCGAATTTTCGGGTAAGGTAAACAGAGACTTCACTTTTGAATAGTCGGGTTTCGGACAAGTAAATTCTGAATGAGGTGAGTCAATAGGTTCGGAAACGTCAACATGCTGTACTTCCGGTATAGT
This sequence comes from Mytilus edulis, assembly GCF_963676685.1. Classification (NCBI taxonomy): domain Eukaryota; kingdom Metazoa; phylum Mollusca; class Bivalvia; order Mytilida; family Mytilidae; genus Mytilus; species Mytilus edulis. The sequence continues at coordinate 75,600,510 of NC_092344.1, forward strand.
ATCTGAAAATGATGCATATTCATATTCGTTATTTAGTACACTAAATTCTGCTATTGTACGGCCTTTCGGAATAACGGCATTCTCACTTGTTGGATTTAAAAGTTTAACCGGAACTTTCCTATTGTACGGTACGGTTACAACAGATTTAGCTACAAGTAAGCCTTTACCACACGAAAACTTGCTTTTGGAGCACACACCTTGTAGTCCCAATGTAATGTAATTCGGAACCCTAATCAAACAATAGTTTCTTATTTGGTTCAAGGCTTAGTCGCTTATGAGTTTGAACATTTGCGGTATTCAATTGACATGAAATTTTGCTAAAATCTAACACAACATTGTTTTTCATCAAATAATCCGTCCCTAGAATAAACGGATGTGAAGTTACTGGGAGAATATACACATCAATATCAATTTCTCCTCGTGTCTCTATGTACAATTTAATTTTGGCCGTTCCCGTTACTTTAATTGTGTCATTATTGGCTAACCTAATTTCGGAACAACCCAACTGTTCAAATGATAATTTTTGCTTGTCGGAAACAGAATCAAATAAAGACTTTGACATAATATTTATCGAACTTCCAGAGTCAACTAATGCAGCCACTTTCAACTGATCGAAACAAACATTTGTGTACAAAAAATTATGCTTCTTTTGTGAACTAAAGTCTATGAAGGCACTTTTATAATCTATCCCGGACGACCGTGCCTGTCTCCCGGGTTCTGTCGGTTTCCCGAATCAAACTGTGCGCAGAAATTCCCCTCCTGCTGGCATAACTGACATTTTGCAGTCGACGAACTTTGACCCATACCGTTCAAATAACATTCACGCTGTCGGTGACCTCTACCTTGACATTTGAAACACGGTCCGGAAAAATTATTGCGGTCATTGTTGACTTGACGGCCATTCGCTGGATAATTATAATTGCGGTAAGGTGTATTTTGTCGGTCATTGGTAGCTTGTGGCTTATTCTGCACATTCATGCTCAGAGACGTTAATGTCTGTATATGATCCTTCATTTCGGATATTTCAGATGAACCCGCTGTAGGAGCCTCCGGAGAACTTTTGTCGGATTTAATTTCTTTTTGAGTTTTTACAAGCTCGCTTAACTCCTGAATTTGTTGTTGCAAATCGCGCACTTCAGTATTTGACCAGCGGCGGTTCTTCTATTATAATGAAATTTGTGTTTGAACAATACCCCGGCACTTAACAGACTCGTCATGTTTTCTATAACCATAGGCTTCTGCCATTTTTGCGGAAGCGAGGGCATTTTGCATGTCTTGAGGCATCCCTGCGGGGACAAAAAATGACATTTGCTCCTGTAAGCCACTGATGAATTTTGAGAGCATTTCGTGTTCCGGCTTAGCGAGTAATTTACCCTTTTCATAAATTAGATAATAAAAATCCTCCACGCTTTGACCGGACGACAAAGACAAGTTCTGGAAAATTTCACTATGCATAAGTGCGTTAGTCCCATGCCAACAGAAGTTTACATATTTCTCCTTAAAAAGAATCCGGACACTTTTCCAGTCGGATTTGCTTTCATCGCTAAATGTGTTGTACCATGTAAAGCCGGACCTTTGAGGTGTAAATGAAAAGCAGCTAGCATGCGCTTGTCAGTAAGGTTAAATTCAGATAAACCGTGCAATGTGGAGAAAGATTCAAATTCAGTTAAAAACGTATTACCATTATCTTGAGGATATCCGTGAAACTTAGAGCACGTAGCCAAACTTTCCATTTTATTATTTAATGTGTGTGGAAGCGACACGCCGACGCTAGATTCTGGTTGAAATGATATTTGTGTAGGGGGTAGTTCTTCTTTTTCTTGAATATAAGAAGTTTCAGAAAACGGAAGTTTAACTGTTGGTCTAACTGCTGTTGAATGAGTTATTGGCGCATGTAATGAATCGTGTGATGGAGTTTGTAAAGAAACCAGTTCGCTTAAAGCATGTGCCTTCAAAAATTAGTCGTTTAAAAAAAGTTGTGACACCGATTCATTTTGTTTCGACTTCGAGTCTGGTCCATTTTCAATTGATTCTTCCATAAATAAAGACGATTTAGTATCTTAACTCATAGTAGTAAAGCGAGTTATAATATCAGAATTTGGCAAGACTATTCTCACCGAAAAAAATATTTTGATGAACATGGCAAGACTGTTCTCACCAAAACATAATTTTACACCCATACATTCACTTTATTTCTAGACCAAAGAACAAGGTTACGAGCAACACAAAATTCTCTTTATTTACAGTTTTATTAATAACACATAATATATACACACAAAAGACTGTTTATTATGCACAGTCGGTCATCACTCGTCGACAAATTCTCGACAGCCACATTCAGTCTCTCTCTCTCAAAAAAAAATAGAATGTTATAATTCAGTGTACAAGACGTTTGTAGGATATTCCATTTGATCCCTTTATCTACCTAGAGTCATACATTGTACCAACTTGCAGCAGGCAAATATATTATTTGGTAACGATGTCAAAATAGCGACCTTGAAATGTTTGTCTCAGTTTCAATTTTTATAACCACGTGTAAAATAATTTGTACCGATCTCAGCCCTGTAAAAGTCTCATATTTACATTATTTTAAGGGACCTCCACCATTCTGTATCCTTAACGGACTTTGTATATTAAGGACACATATAATAACGAATAAGATAGTTTTTGTTGTAATATTTTGCACTCAAATAAAAATAACGTCTGCTACCCTCATCGACAAGAAAAAGAGAGCTAATATCAGTCCGGATACGGAATAACCCTTTCCGATTCCGGAGTGATACAGGTACCAGACTGTGAACTAGCAACCATTATTTATAACGAAATATGTATATAACACGTGGTATGGTAACCTAAACAGCAGGTCTTCAATTTTTCCATCGTGTACTTACCAGTTCTGTGACACGAAATTCAAGTCTTCATATGGGGTATAATTTGTCTTCCAGTTGATACGATATGACTGGGCTTGTGTTCCTTAACATGGTTTTCTTTGTAGAGGATAGTAACGTCTAACAAGAAAGCTATGGCATCAAGGGTCTATATGCACAAGTTTCATTAATCCCTTCGAAAGTTTTTCCAAATACCATAATGATTTGGTTAACCATTCTGGGTTGTCAGTGTGATCACGAATGTGTTCAACTTATCGTAACCATATTAACCCCGTCCTTTTCGGCGATTGTGACATTACCAAAATACCGGTTTATAAGTTACATGATCGAGCAGCACAGTACGGTATAGAAATTACTTGCCCTGTGTTCAACCCAGTTTATATACATTCTTTTTTTAAGTCATGCAGGAGTAGTGTAACGATGTGAAAATCTCAAGATATAAAAAACCCTGGAAAGCATCATTGAGATACATGTATGTAGACACCAATGAAGCTAAGGATAACGCTGATTCAGAAGTCGGCACGTTTCTCCAAGTTATGTGAGATGCAAGCACTATGTATCACTGAAATGTGATGCATTGAGTTACATCACATTGATTTATCTGAAAGTGAACTTGACAAGATACATTTTGTATTTGCCGACGAGAAGATTTTGTATAGAGTTGTCCAGTGAGGGTGCACGCACGACGATTAGTGTCAACTGAAAGATCACCAAATGTTATGGGTTTTATTTCTTCATAATATTATTTATCTACTAGTAGTACAAACTATTAAACAATGTCATGTTATTATGACCCATTTGGTGTAATAACATTGAAACAGGTCTTTTTAAATTATTAGTATCGGCATTATGAGAATGTTTTCGATGACGAAGTTTTATTATTGAAGTCTTGAAGAAACTAATTTATAAAACCCAAATTATTGTATTTTATTGGCGCTTAGTAATCCCCAACAGCCCATTTAAATACAAATTCCAAATTTCCTAAAGTACGAATACTTCTTAGATCTTCTTAGCTATGTTTAAGAGAAGCAATTTTTTGGATTTGTTGTAAGTGACTTTGAACTAGCTGTCAGTAACTGCGGATACTATCAGCTCTGTACTAAGTGTGTTTTTGTTGTTGGAATCAACAAGAACCTGCATGGCCACGTCCATTTGTATTTGTAGTATTTGTATTTTTGTCCATCTGATGAGTTAAGACTTTTTCAACTGATTTTTATAGTTCATTCTTATGGTGTACTGTTATACCACTGTCCAAGGTTAGGGGAGGGTTGGGATTCCCCTAACATGTTTAACCCCGCCACATTCTCTATGTATACACCTGTTCCAAGTCAGAAACCTGTAATTCAGTGGTTGTCATTTGTTTTTAATGTGTTACATATTTGTTTTTCGTTCATTTTTTTTTTTTACATAAACGAGGCCGTTAGTTTTCTCGTTTGAATTGTTTTACATTTTCATTTCGGGGCCTTTTATAGCTGACTATGCGGTATGCCTGGGCTTGGTTCAATGTTGAAGGCCGTGCGGTGAACTACAGTTGTTAATATCTAGGTCATTTTGGTCTCTTGTAGAGAATTGTCTCATTGGCAATCATACCACATCTTCTTTTTATATATAAAATTCGATAAAGAAAGCTTTTTTTATTTCGTTTTTTTTTTTTAATTTGTCTTTTAACTAGGTTTATAATACATGTCTCTTCACCGCATGCGAAGCGTAAAAGTTTATGAGTAATAAGTTATTCACAAAATGAAATCTTAATATGCATTTTATACAGTACATTAATATTATGAAAGATTTAAAATTCCATACAAGAAAATCTATATAGCAGTAAGTTTAAGATTTTTTGGTAATACATTCAATATGTAGATTGAAATATATTTCAATTCAAACGACAAGGAAAAGCTTCATCAGAACTCATATCAGATGTATTGGTCAACACCAGCAACAACTAGAAGCAAAGGTAAATTGTTTATTCATTTCTACGCAAATCCCATTTACAGATTGTCATCTAAACGAGTATGATGTCCTCGCTTGAGTGAACACATTTTTCTACCCTTTTCCCTTGAGATCAATTTATTATTCCCCATGGGAATATAAATTCTTACCATGGGAAGATATATTTTCCCCATGGGAACAGTAATTTTTCCTTTAGAATTTTTTTTCGAAATTTGTAAAAGAGCAAAGAAATGACGGTTACTAATAACCATGTCTGGAGCAGTTTAACAAACAATTCATTTAATAAGGAAAAAAAATGTAATTACAATCAATTAAAGGTATTTCTACCATACACTTACATCCAACAGTTCTTTATAATCATTGAATGACTGATAGAAACTTTAACATCCAGCGGCAGATTTTACAATTTGAATCTCTCAACTTTGTTTTCGATATCATTATATGCATTTCATGTCATATTGCTCGCTGAACTGCCAATAATCAGATCCATGCCTTTGTATTTCAGAATTTGATTTAACAATAAAAATTATAAAATCTGGTTTAATCTATAAGCATAGGAAATCACCAGTCGTCTTTAAGATTACTTTCTATTTATAATTCTTTAATCTATGAAATTTACATCATAATTAATATAAATTTACTTACTCTTTTTCATAGACGCAACTCGATGTGCGTGTTTTTCGCCACTACCGAGGAAGATGTGCACTGATTTTTTATAAAGTTTATTTCATTCATTCGGTCAAATTTCCTACTTCAATGTGTTACTCGTCAAAAAAAAATCTTTTATTTCGTTTTATTTTTCACAAACACCTTTGAAAGTCTTGTCAGATTTGTCTCTCAGGTAATTATCAAAGATAATGCAGAATTTTGCATTTACAAGGACGGATGAGGATTAAATGCGTTATGGCTGTATTTTACCCGTAGGATGTCCTCGTGTAATTTATCGTTAAGAGGAATTTGAATACTTTATTTTTCATAAAACTTCAATTATTAGTTAAAGAGAACATAGTACATACTTAAACATAACTACATGAAAATGTATACAGTACAGTCATTACATGCATGTGTGAACGATACGTCTAAATTAACTTGGAGGACTAACTTTCACATTTATAACTTTGATAAATTTACATAGTTTTTCTAATATTACAATATTTAATGAGTTAAACAGTTCATCAAATTTTTAGATATTAGGGTTTGACCAGCAGTAGTTCGGTAAAAAATCCTTGCTTTCTAGTTTAAATGTTCCACAATCCATAATGTAATGGTACTCGTCACCAATGTCGTTTGATTTACCAAGCCGGCAGATCCTGTTTTCTCTCTGTAAATCCTTCCACCTTCCAGACTCAATCGGCAATTAAGTGGTGACTACCAAATCTATATTTGCATAATGTATAAATAAATTTGTAAGGTAAAAATGAAAAATACTTTCCAAATTGTAAATTATTTAAAAACAATACTATAACATAAAGTTTAATGCGATTCTGCAAGAAAAAGCAATCATTGTTGTTGAAATGGGTCTTTGAGTTTTTGCTCAATAAACCGTTTGACACCCATCTAATTTATCAGCAAACTGTGCATTCGATATATTGGACATTTAAAATATTTTTTTTATATACGATATACACCTGGGACTATTCTACTAATAATACTAATAAACTAAATGATATAATAGTATAATAGTCCCAGTATACACTTACATGTAGTTTCTATTCCGTAATCCGTTACTAATTTATAACACAAGTTTGTATAATACAACTTCTTTTCCATTTAAAAAGTTTCTCTAGAACGTAAAAAAGCGATAAATTTAACTATTATAATACTGTTAACTCTTAAAACCCATTAGACTATATTTCTTGTTTTGAAACAAAGATTTTAAACTGATATAACGATAACATATGTTATGTACTATATGTATCTTAAAACTACAAACAATGCCGCATATCTTTGTGCATATGTGCTAACGAAACTGCAAATTGTTAGATTTATTTGTCATTTCTTTCATAGGTTTGCTAGAACGGATGAAAGATGGTGAATCAGTAGTTGTTGCTGAGGGATACATATTTGAATTTGAAAGAAGAGGATATTTGAAAGCCGGGAGTTTTGTTCCGGAAGTTGTTCTTGATCATCCAGAATTGGTCAAGTCTTTGCACGAAGAGTTTGTTCATGCTGGGAGTGATGTAGTTTTAGCATTTACCGTAGGTATTGATAATTAACATAACGTATATTGCTATCTACATTTTTAGTTCACCTGGCCCGAAGGATCAAGTGAGCTTTTCTCATCACTTGGCGTCCGTCGTCCGTCGTCGTTAACTTTTACAAAAATCTTCTCGGCCAAATCTAACCAAACGTGGCTAAAATAATCATTGGGGTATCTAGCTTAAAAATTGTGTCCGGAGACCCGGCTTACCAACCAAGATGGATGCCATGGCTAAAAATAGAATATAGGGGTAGAATGAAGATTTTGGCTTATATCTCTGAAACTAAAGTCTTTAGAGCAAGTCTGACAGGGGTAAAGTTGTTTATCAGGTCAAGATCTATCTGCCCTGAAATTTTCAGATGAATCGGACAACCCTTTGTTAGGTTGCTGCCCCTGAATTGGCAATTTTAAGGAAATACAAGATAAACTGTAAACAGCAATATTGTTCAGGAAAGTAAGATCTATAAATAAATCAACATGACCAAAATGGTAAGTTAACCTCTTGAGGAGTTATTGCCCTTTATAGTCAATTTTTAACAATTTTTCGTAAATTTTTGTAATCTTTTACAAAAATCTTCTCCTCTGAAACTTCTAGGACAAAGGACAAGGTACACTAAGGGCCGTATCTTGCCCCCTATTTTGTCAAAAAATAATTTTCACCTTATAAATGAACTGAGCATCATAAAATATCTTAATATATTTGTTCTTCAATACCACATGCCCAATTTGTCTTCTAGTATGGCAGAAATTTGATTTTGGGTTGGCTAAAGTGTGTTGATAACGTCAAAATATAGAAAAATGTCCATTTGTGGACTGCAATCCTTCGTTTTTAAAGGGCTCCGCCAACGTGAACACACTAATAATTAGTGATAAAGATGGCATACAAACAGGGTATTCAAAATATGAAAAGAAATTATTGGCTCACGTTGGCGGAGTTGCTCAAAAATTAAAAAAATCTCTCGTAAAAAAACAACAATTTGTGTCAAAATAGTAGTATCGGAATGAAATCGGAGAAAGAGCTGAAAATATCCGCATTCGGCTGTTACGACAAGACACCCTCAACTAAAGCAAGAATACTTCGATAGGTGCTCAAGGTTTTCAGTTGTCAGTTGGAAGGCAAACGCCTGAATCTGACAGATAGAGGTCAATTTGTCGACAAAAAAAGAACCCGTATGTAAAATGTTTACGCCCACAAACAGCGCCACCTATAATTTTTTCTACGGCATCTTTGAGAACGATGTCCCATTCTGTAGTAAATTAAAACATTAAATTAACTAAAACATAGAAAAGTAATTGTAAAACACAAATTAAAAGATATATTTGCAGATGACTGTTTATGCATGATACGCTGGCAATGTGCGCAATGTCCTTTAATCCAAGACTGAAAATTAGTTTGTTTCCTACGTCAAGATGGCGGATTTCAATGTTTACATTTTTTCACCTATTTATAATCTGACACAAATTCGTATCCAATCATTTATTAGCAATTTTATTATTGATCTTTAAATATCATCCAATTACATTTGCCGTTAGAAAGTGGCTACACGTTACCAGCCGTCGTTACAAAGTAGCCATGTGTTTTGTGGGGATACCTTGGGAATGTTGTGTATTCAAAAGTTACGGTAAAAATCAATGTTTATATCTTCCTTATATTTCCATGCATACACATTTTATAACAGTAAATCCATTCTTAACAGACCCCATAAGGTAAACGGACATATTTAACTGTCTGATTGAGCAACAATTCGTGTAAATAAGCCTGATGGGTCGTTTTGAATTCAAGCACAGCAGACAAACACGTGGTAGATTGTTTATGTTTGACAGTTTGTTTACCTGAATTACACGTTGATGTTACTATATACTTACCAATAACCTTTATCGTGTTATACTTTCAAGAGTAATATATAATAAATCTTACTCAAGAAATACGTCTAGTAGGCGCAGGGACTTCCTTTTCTTTGTCCTTAACTAATGAGAGTGTAATCACAGGGGCTTGTTACCATTGCCGGGTTTACTATCCATACGAACCCCTAAAAAAACAAGTGGGAACATATTTATCCAGGTCACAAAGTAAGTGAAAGTCTTAGAAAAAAAATACAACAACAATTTGAAGCATTGTCGCAAATTAGCTTCCTCCCTTGTGTTTTTTTAGGGGTTCGTATAGATAGTAAACCCGGCAATGGTAACAAGCCCCTGTGGTGTAATGATACATTACAGCATTTTTTTGCATTTGATATATTTCATGTACACAAAGAACAATAAAGTAAAAGAACGTACATGGGTTTAATTCCCACCCTAGGTATACGTTTTGATTCTCATAACAGGTTGGAACAAATAGAGCAGATAGCAATTGACAATAATGTAATGCTAAAATGCTGATTGATGGGGTCAAATCATCAACATCATTTTTTCTAGTATACATCAACTCCCCTAAGGATAAGTCATACTTTACTAAGAGTCCAGTGGCTAAGTCCTGTCTTTTTTGCCTCTGATATTTACTTATTTATATTTTAATTTCTAATATTCTCTTGTGCATGTAGTAAGGCAAAAGCTATTGTTACTCTTATTTTCCTCATTTGCCTTAAAACAATGGAATGTATTGATTGTTGATGTATGTAAAGTGACTTGTAATTTAACTGTCACTGCTAAAAGAGACTTGGACTCTGATGATAAGTGTCCAGACTGTTATCTCATTGGCAACTATATCATAAATGTCAGTTTCCCCTTTATATTAAAGTTAATTTTTTTAAGAAAAGAATTTAATAATAATATAATAACAAGTTGTAAAAAATTTGAAAAGTTCAGCACAAGGGCCAAATCTTATTGGCTTTTCATTCAAGAAAACCTAGAGGCATTGAAAAGTGTTGCAATTTAAAATAAATGGTTTGAACTCAGAAAACTATCAATATATAGAGTACATATATTGTTTTAATTGGGCCTTTGGGAATATTTGCCAGTTAATTGAAGATATAATTGTTATATGCCTTTTCAAATACATGTGTGGCTCTGCACTGGCTGTGGTTAAAAATCTAAGAATGAAGTTGGTTATCTTCATATTTATCTGATTAATATCAACATAATTGTTCCATTATATATACATATATATAAATCATTGTAATACATGTACATTACTTTGCTCTTCATATGCCCTATAACAGTGTTTAATTGGAATAAAGTATCTTGTCTTAACCACATTTCTTTATTTTAGTATTGACAGGTTAACTTTTAAAAGCATTTAAAGTCAGTGAGTTGATGACAAGCTCAGTCAATGATTGTAAATCCAGATAATATGAGTTTTTTTTATAAAAATAAATAATGTGATTAAACTGGTTATCTCAATTAAAAGAACTGACATTCTGCTTTGATACTATGAGATTATTTCAGATATATCAGAATAATAAATTTCCCATTGTTGTCCTTTTTCAATAAAATTCTAAACATACTGTTTTTAAGTCAGTTTTGTTTTTGTCTGAGACTACTATAACATGGGAGGTGACCACAATCTCTATGTTATACATTGAAGTATAGTCTCAGGTTTTTGTAGTCCAATTGACTGCATTTTAAAGCAGGTAAATGTGAATTTGGATTAAATTTAAAGTCATTCAGTATATCTAATGACATCATACCTCTATTTTATTTCATCAAAGCATTTTCAAATTTTATTTACTGGTCAGCTTAGGTTATCATCCAATCAATAATTTAATTGAAAGGACTTACAGTTGGTTAGTTGGTTGCAGGACTTTTGAATTCAAATATAAGAAAGAAGAAAAAATATAAAGCAAAACTTCAAATATTACATATAATAGGATTTATGATAACTGCAGGATAGCAGATTGCAATGCTGCTTTTGTTCAGTTATCTTTGTGTTGATTATTATGTTTTAAATCCCTTTCTGGGTCTTTGAATTTTATTTGAATGTTCAGATTTTTTTCTCTTGTCAGATTAAGACAAGCAACAGAACTTGTACAACTTATGTAGTTTCTTATCTCAGGGTGAATCCAGAAAATTTAAAACTTAAGTGGTGGTATTCTCAACCATAATAACAAAGATAAAAAGGTGGTTCCAACTATATGCATGATCCCATTCAAATACATTAATCTTCCATAAAGATGAGGTTCCAATCACCAGACTCCCTGAGATCTGCAACTGTATCTTAAAGCAGCTATAATAAAACAAAAATTGTACATGTACTTCTGGCCACTGCAGATTGATTTTATTTTCAATCTATGGTATTAAATGCTCATAATTTTCAAGACTATTTCCCTTTTTCCATATTTTTGTTTAAATGTAATCTTCTGCTTCTGCATCTATTGTAACACAGGTTCTTCTGACAAATGACTGATAAACCCATCTTGTATCCTTCTATCTACCAAAAGGGTGTTTGAGAATATATATATACAATAAGTTCAAGTATTTTGTCAAGAAAAAGTCAGTCTGTTATAAAATGTAGGTAATTGTCTTCTATGGAAGTGTTCAAAAACCTGTAAGAACTTGAAAAAAAATGTCATTTTCAACCTTTCCATGGCTATTTTAATGTTACAACAGTAGAGGAACATAGAATATTGAAAGGTATTCAAGAACTCGTCGAAATAGATCTGCAATCATTAATTTTACTCAAATTTACTGTTGTGAACTTGCAATATCATACGATGCGCGTACCGAGTTATCTCCCTTTGATCTCCGCTTCGCCACGAATAAACTGACACAATTGCGTATCCGGGGTTTTTGTGATCTGATATTGAAATAGTAGGAGCAAAAAATGGTTTTACTTCATATTTTATACCCCTCAACACGTTACCAAACCTATTTAAGGATTTATTACGGATTTTCCGTGGACCTACGCAAATTTTCAGAAAAAAAGTTTCACTTCACTCGTGAATTTATAACATTTTAACAATACTTTTTTATTATAATTATATAAAATAAGAAAGCTTATTCAATCTAGAATTGAACACTTTGGTTTTTATTAATGTACGAGTTCAAATAAGACGATACGAGTCCAAAAACCACGAGGCATGCACGTTTTCAAAAAAATCGTAAACTCTGACCTTTTATCACGTGACCAATGTCTTGAACTTAGAAGCCATTAAATCGTTTGCCGTTCAACTGAATGTGTAAATTCGGGACAAGATACCTTGGGTCGAATCTGTAATTGCATACGACTTTGCAAAAGACCACTGCCGAAAAGAACAAGTTAATTCTGTTTAATATTAACGGGAATCTTTTTTTGTTTTGAGTACACATCGTCTCATATAAAGGAAACAATTTGAGAGTTGTCCAGGGGAGGTAGTTAGCCCTAGTGCCATATTTTTTATTTCATTTCTATCATGACTTTACAGTATGCCTATAAATGCATACATATACCACAATTCAGACATTGTGGCGACGTAGTGTAGTGGTATCGCGTCGGCTTTTGTATTCCGCGATATCCGTTCGAATCTCACATAGTGCATATTTTTGTCCAATACGTTTTTCTTCTAATAATATTTAAAAATATATTCAACGAGATAGAATGGCTGGGGTATTTGTTTTGATTATAATAGCTATCAATTTAGTTGGTTGTCAATACACATTCTTTTTTAGTATTTTCCAATGGGATGTTTAGGGACATTCTTCACGGTTCTAGTCTCACTTACAGTGTTTCTATATATGCCGCTAATTTCCGCTGTTTCTGGTCCGAGACCACGAATATAGTCCCTAGTGTTGACAGTGGGTTGCTTGCCATTAATTTTTATACCCCTTCCAAATTAATTTCTCCATATTTAATACCTCAAATTGCAAGTAGGGGGGGGGGGGGGTGGCGGAAATTACACTGTAAAACAAATTGGGTCCAGAATGTTAAAGAAAAGTAGTGATTTGGTCCAGCTGATAAAGGTCGAAAATTAGCACTTCGGAAGCTGTCAAAAGATTTCAAGACGCCCTAAACATAAAAGGCAAACTCTCAACATTCATCTTTAGGGTTACAAATTAAGTTTAAAAAATGTGTTCGATGACCCCGCCCGCGAACCATGGCTAAAGATAGTACATAAGGAAAATTGAGTTTTTGGCTCATATCTCTGAAACAAAAGCATTTTGAGCAAAACTGACGGGAATGAAAATATTCATTAGGTCAAGCTGTCGGAAATTTTAAGACCAATCTGGCAACCCGTTGTTGGGTTGCTACCCCTGAATTGGTAATTTTAAGGAAATTTTGCAGCTTTTGGTTATTATCTTCAATATTATTATAGATAAAAATAAACTGTTAACAGCAATAATGTACAGCAAATTAAGATCTACAAATAAGTCAACTTGACCAAAATGGTCATTTGACCCCCTAAGGAGTTATTGCCCTTTATAGTCATTTTTTAACAATTTTCATAAATTTTGTAAACTTTGTAATTTTTTACAAAATATTTCCCTCTGTAACTACTGGGCCAAGTTCAATATATATAGAGATAATTGCAAGCAGCAAGAATGTTCAGTAAAGAAAGATCTACAAACACATCACCATCACCAAAACACAATTTTGTCATGAATCTATCTGTGTCCTTTGTCTAATATGCTCATAGACCAAGGTGAGCAACACAGGCTCTTTAGAGCCTCTAGTTTAAATATGTTTCTCCCAATGCACAGAAACTCGTTCGACATATTTCTTACGTATCAAAACAACTGATTACGGAACTGACAAGTTTCAACAATCTAATCCATGTTATGGAATTACCATATTTATGAAGAAGACCTAACCCAGATATAGGGACTGCCCAAAAGGAAAGATATGGAAGATTGGTCATATATTGTAAAGAATAATTAAACGTCCTTTTTTAGTACTATGGCCACAGAGAGAAACTGCGGCTAATTGGGCGCGAGAACGAACTAGAGAGGATTAATATGGAGGCTCTTCGGATAGCAAGGGAAGTCGCTGATCAAACGGGTACATTGATGGCTGGCAACTTGTGTAATTCAACGATTTTTAAAGAAGACTCAGATGCCGATGAAATACAACAAGTGAAAGCAATGTTTAAGGTAATTTATGTTTTATGTTCTACGCATGACCACAAAATGCACTACGTATTATTTCGCTCAAAAGTATTGCTTAACGTTTATGTCAATCATGTTTGCAAATATTTCACGCAAGCACATGTAAGTACGATAAGGCAACCATTCAGTCAAATAAATATCTTACGCAAGACGTTCTGATCTTGAAATAGTCTTTTGATATATTGAAAACAAAAACACTTGGTGGCTTTATCGTTTACTATTAAATGTAGATTAGATAAAATATAATTTGAATTATTTTATAAGCAATTGTCATGGCAACAGCAACAAAGTAAATATACATACATAATTCGATGGATAAAAACGATTTTTTTAAGGGGTAAATGAAAATTAACACTTAATAAAAAATGCTTCCTGAATTTCCTTTTTGCATTTACCTTCATTAGTAACACTCACACCTTAAAGATATATACGAAGCTATGATATGAGTGCCAACGAGACAACTCTCTATCCACGACACAGTTAAGAAAAAGTAAAAGGTTATAGGTCAAAGTACGGTCTTCAACACGGAGTCTTGTAACACACCGAACCGCAAGGTATAAAGGGCCCCCAAAATGATTCAAAACCATTTAAACGGGAAAAAACAACGGTCTAATCTATATGAAAAACGGGAAATGAGAAATACTTATGAACCAAATCAACAAACAACAACAACTGAACAAAATTACAATTAAGTTGTTTGTGAGATTATGGGATAGAATAGAGGGCCGTTAGAAATACACATTTTTAACGACACCTACGAATGTTATAACAAACCAAAAAAACACATGCCGATGATAAGATTGGGAAATATAATTGAAATCTGTTATTAAATAACAACAATAGTTTCCCTAATAAAACTCTATATATATTTAAATATTCCATATTAAATTCATAATACATAAATGTATGAATATCATATAACAGGAACAAGTTGAATGGGCAGTTAAGGGACATGCGGATTTTATAGTTGGAGAAACGTTCTCGAGCTTTGGAGAGGCCATGCTCTGTCTCGAAACCATCAAACAGTATGGAAATGGTATATTTAATGAATATTAAATCTTTATCATCAAATGTTATGGTATAGTAAAATATATAAAATGTTAAGATTTCCTAGTTCTTGCGAATTAAAAAAAAAACAATCGGCAGTAAAAGGCAAAACCAACTGACGTTAAATTTCATTCATTTTTTGTTTTCGAAATCGACAACGCGAAATAAACAACACAAACAACAAATTTATACACCATTAACAGATACAGTAAATATCATGTCAATTTATATAAAAAAAAAAAAGTAAATTAAAATCCGATTTTGATTCATGTATAAGTTTTCTTTACCTCTACACGTTATGTGCGGTTTGGATACCAAACCACCAGATTCTACCCCCACTGACTACCTCATGGTACTAGTAGTTTGCAAGCATGTATATGATTTCCCGTTTTAAAAAGTATGCTTTCAGTCTTCAATGTATGGGGTGTGTATTAGTTTTTATTGGTCCTGAACTTGCTTTATGTAACTGTGAGTACTGAAAGGTCTTTACACTGTGACAAGTATTTTTGTTTTGGTAGTTTTTGTGCTTTGATCTGATGAGTTGAGCCTATCTAAACTAATTTTTATAGTTTGTCTTTGTATGATGCGGATACATCATTATCCCAAGTTAGAGGAGGTTGGGACGTCTCTAAATATAATGTTTAACCCAGCCATATTACGTGTATGTCTGTTTCAGAGCTTGAGTCTGTAATGTAGTGTAAATATTTTCCTCAAGAACTATAAATCATCCTGCCGTTTGTTACATTTTGTAAAAAGCAAATAACGTTACAAGAATAGGAATGACTAAGGACCTATAACTATGCAAATTGTAAACATAGTAATGGCGTGCAGTTATAATAAATTTACCATTGGGTACAGTAACTTTTTCTTGGTGCTAAATTGAATGTTTGGAAAATATGAACTGTTCCTACTTATTCTAGTACATTATAGATTGTAAGATCTAGGATTTATTTTTTATACAGTTCATCAGTATTATACTTTTTTCAATTAGAAACAAAAATATACACATTTAGGATTTTTAAGGCCATTAAAAACCTTGTTGCTAGGAACAGCCGTTTCTATAGCAACAGCTTGATTTTTTGTGTGCAAATTGCCATTTATATTATAATTTTGCCTCAAGCTGAAGCAATTAAACTATAGCAGATGAATATACTTCACTATGGATGTATCACCCTTTGTATGATTCTTAGCTGGACTGCAACTAAAAAAACTTTTTTAATGAAATCTGTATGTATTAGGCGGTACAAATATTGGAATTCAAACCTTAGTCGACAGTAATTCAAAATGCACATTGTTATATCACATATCTATATCTTTTATATTTTGCTTTTGAATATTTAAGGTTTACCTGCCGTAATAACTTTACAACCTGTGAAAACAATGTATACTGTTGATAACATTCAAATTGGAGAAGCTGCAAGAAAATTAGAAGATGCAGGTGCAGACATTGTAGGGCTGAATTGTGGACGAGGTCCAACCACAATAGTCGAAGTTATAAAAGAAGTGCGAGAAAAATGCAAGGTAAGGATTTTAAAAACGGGAAAAGATAATTGTCCTCCGAATAAGATAGTCATTTAAGTAAACATATATCTAGATGATTTCAATATATTGAGAAAAAGAATAACATATAATGGTTTACGATACAACCAAAATATTGAACTTATAAAATACTATATAGAACTGATAAAAATAATATTACCGAACTCAAAAAATGGAAAGTCCATGAAAACCGATAGAAACCATCAACGGAACAAATGGTAAACAACCCTGATGTTCTTGACTTGAATTAGACATATTCCGAAGAAAATGGTGGATAAGACCTGAATTTATAGCTAGCTAAACCTTACTTTTTTTATGGCAGTTGTATTGACAAATAGGATCAGCAACTCAAACAAACATAAAATAAGCGCGAGTGGAGAGTTGTCTCATTGACAATCATACGACATCTTCTTTTTCTATATAATTGGCAAATGTGACAACGTTTAGAATCCAACAGCCAAAACTGTGTAAACATACATCACAAACATACAACACAACTGACTGAAGCATTTACACGAACGTACAAATTGATTGACAAAGCCAACCCCTGTATCATCTGAAATTAGAACCTATTTGCAAATGTAAAAAGAGTAGCAAACAAAGAAATAGACAGTCAAGACCATACATAATGGTTTACTTTTATAAATTGTGACTTGGATGAAGAGTTGTCTCATTGGCACTCATACCTCATCTTCTTATATTAAGTCATGACTATACAATTACATTGCAAATCAAAAAGAATCTACTGAACAATGACCTTATTCAAAACATGATTACAAACATAACTAATAGACTTTCAGGATCAAACAGTTGGCCAGGCGATAGATGGATTTGGCTATGTTTAAGGTACTATCTGGTTATAAAGCTCGTCAACTGCGTTAGTTTATATACATTCTGGGTTTTTAACATAAATAAGGCCGTTAGTTTTCTCGTTTGAATTGTTTTAATAGTACATTGTCATTTCGAGGCCTTTTATAGATGACTATGCGGTATGGGCCTTGCTCATTGTTAACGGCCGTGCGGTGACCTATAGTTGTTAATTTCTGTGTCATTTAAATTTGGTCTCTTGTGGACAGTTGTCTCATTGGCAATCATACCACATCTTCTTTTTTTTATATTTTAAATATTCGATTTGAGTGATCTTGATGAAGGTTAATCATTAAAAGCGATCCGGACGCATGAGATTAATAATGTGTTGTTTTTATTTGTTTTATTATCATCCCAGGGACCAATCGCCTGTTTACCAGTAACCTACAGAACAACAACGGAACAACCCTCATTTTTCTCTTTAACAGTACCAGGAACAGGTAATTAAATGGTTCTTTTATATGTACTACCAAGAACTCTAACGAGTAGTTGGTGATATTAATTTGTGTCGAAAGCTTAGTTTTATTTTTAAAAACTTATGTTTTAAGAAAAGATAATCATTATTTTGTTGGCCAGTTGAGTTTGATAAATTGTATGTCAAAGTGGTTTCCGTTGTAAAAATTGTGGTATAAA
Source organism: Mytilus edulis (assembly GCF_963676685.1). Taxonomy (NCBI): domain Eukaryota; kingdom Metazoa; phylum Mollusca; class Bivalvia; order Mytilida; family Mytilidae; genus Mytilus; species Mytilus edulis. The sequence continues at coordinate 75,618,651 of NC_092344.1, forward strand.
AACATAAGACAAAAAATTATCGGTCGACAACTTTTTAAAATTGGTCGCCACAATAAATAAAAGAACATATATAGTGATATTATTTTATCTAACATTTTGAATTATGAACAAATATCATACTGAATTTTTTTCTAAAAATAAATAAAATGATTGATAGAATATTAATTGTTTTCAAAAATGGAAAAATTGAATGTACAATACAAAGGTTGTTTAACATTAATATTTTAGATGTAAAGGCTTTTCCACTTAACCTCATGGCTTGTCAATCAACAAGATACGAGATAGAAGAGTTTGCTAAAGAAATGAAGAAACTTGGTGTACAATATATAGGTCTTTGTTGTGGTGGAACTTCAAATTATCTTCGTATTGTAGCTGATGTTTATGGAAAAGAATTTGGAGCAAAAAAATATGCCCCAGAAATGCATCAACATTTTATGTATGGAGACAAAACTAAGTTTCCAGAATATTTCACGACAGAAATTCACAAGAAGATTTAAATGATCATAAGTATTTAGGTACACACACATTTCGATTAGTTTCGTTACTACGTTGTTGAAATTTAGGTGTTTTGGGTTTTTAATATTTTTATTGAATATTTGTGATTTTGAATTCTCAAAAAGCATTAAAATAATTACTTCAGGGAGAGTTTCTTTATTGCGTGACCATTTGTATTCTTGAATATCCATTAACTACTTTTGTAAATTAATCTCGAAGTTTTTTGTATAAATTATCAACACAAGTGTACACGCTGAAATGTCTCGGAAGCTGAACTGACCATTGACTTCATGTTGAAGGCCTAAAGCAGAAGGTTTAACTACAAGTACACGAACACAATCGTAACGTGTTTTAAAAATTCACAACAGTGAGGTCCAGGTCAGCAAAATCCCGTCTGACAGACATACACCAAATACAAATGACATATTTCTTATTAAACTTAAGAAAAACGGACCAAATTACAAAATCCATTCTTGACCAATGAACCATGAAAATGAGGCCAAGGTCAGATATAACCTGCCAAACAGACATAGCTAAACAATACAATTAATTATCTAATTACTAATACAAATCTATATTAATAGTCTTGTAATTGTTATAAAATATTTCTTATACCATAATTCAATGCGTGTTAATGATGTGCTGTTTTTATATGCTGTCCTATGTTGTATTTCGTGTTCGTTTTTATTCTGTGGTTAGTCAGCACTTCGATGTTGACATGAATATCAATTATATGGTCATTTTCATAAATTAACTGTTTGCAATAGTATGAATTATTCTAAACACCAAGGATTTTCTTAACCTAGGCATAGATAACCTTAGCCGTATTTGACACAACTTTTTTTGATCATCAATGCTCTTCAACTTTGTACTTGTTAGGCTTTCTTACTCTTTTGATCTGAGCATCACCGGCGTCACACATCAGCGTATAGTTTTGACGTATGGCGGGCGTGTTAAAAACCTTGTTAGCTGCCAATACACTAATAATTTTGAATGCATTCAACCTGTCAATCATATCTGTAACGTGTGCACAACGAGCTTTAAGCATGTATTGGGCGAACGAGAAGAGTACCTAAGCCTTCATCGGGCGTTCAAGAAACCTATGTTAGCGTATGCCTGGCGTTTGTCTAACGTAGATGGAATGTACGCTACGAAGAACAAAAAGTTTCTTGAACGTATTTGAGACGCGTCCCGGTCGTATCTTGGACGTTCTATTATGAGGTGTTTGTTACAAACACACCTCCATAAGTTTTAGTTAAAGTCGAACGATCTTCAAACGTGCCATAAACGTGTCTCAAACTTATCTGTAGCGTTTTCAACACGCTTGTAGCGTATGTATTACGTGCATGTAGCGTACAGGTATAAGCTAGACACAGGCTTGAGCTGAATGAAAATTTTATGCTGCATAAAAATTTGCTGAGTTGTAGCGTTCACCATGCGTATACCTTTGTATATTGACGTACTTCAAACTCATGCAACGCGTGTTTAACGATTGCTTAGCGTTCCTCTGGCGTGCAACTAACGTATACCGACTTTATTAATTTTCTCTGTACGTTTTTGGTGCACGACGGTCTATACGCCAATGTGTGACGCCGGCACATTGAGTTGTGTGTTGGCGAAACGCGCGTCTGGCGTATTAAATTACAAACCTGGAACCTTTGATAACTACTAACATGTCGAAATGAACTATTGTTTTGGCTAGTCACAAAACCAGAATCAATCCACCATTTTTGTCTTAAAATGTCCTGTACCAAATCATCAAGGTGAAATGGAACCTACAAGACTGACATGTACCGTACCCCTTAAAATCATCCAATACACCACATATTGTTCACTAACTACCAACTGAGAAAACAGACCTAATCGCGCAACCTTAACCTTGATAACTAATATATAAGGTCAGGTGAACCTCGTCTGACAGAAATGTAGACATTGCAAGGAAGAATTATACCAATATTAGTTATCCTATAGCTTATTATAAGTGAGAAATTATTAAAATGTTCAAGGAGATACTGAACCATTAAAATGAAGTCAAGGACAATGGACATATGACAGTCAGAAACTTTGTAATATAAGATATATGCATTTCCTGGAGTTTAGACATAATTCATTGTAATCGATGATGGAACATAAATTTTGTATTTTTATCGTTTATCGAGTTATGCCAACGTATTGCTGGTTTTTGTCACGCTTGCAACGAAAGTAAAACTATCAGTATTCGAGATATAGAAATTACTTACCACCGCCGGCAGCTGCGGCGTAGTAAACTATTTGTATAAATCTTTATATTTCAAAAGGTAATATAGGACCTGGATGCATTTTAGCTTTCATACATATACCTTATGTTACGAAGTTACTGCCTGAAATATGTCCGTTGTCCATATGCCTCATTTTCATTGTTCAACGACTGCTTGCTTTTCGAAATGTGAATTTCAAACTGATAAGTAATAGGATACCTATATTTGGTACACTTTTTTTTAATGTCATCATGACCGTTGTACATTCGTTTGATGTGTTTGAGCTTTTGATTTCGCCATTAGGGTATGGACTTTCCGTTTTAAATTTTCCTCGGAGTTCGTAATTTTTGTTATTAAACTTTTTTCCATACACAACATATTGTTGACCGACTGCTCGTGGTATCTGCGGAACGGAACGGACCTAATCACGTAACGTTAACCTTGATCCATGAATTGAGGTCGAGTTGGGGTGGTCCCTGTATGACAGACATGTTGACATTACAAGGAACAATATACTAAGTATAGTTATCTATCCTATTGGTTATAAGTGAGAAATTATGTTTTTTTCAAGGAGAAAATGAACCCTTAGAATGAGGCCAAGGACAACTGAAGCACTGACTACTGACCTGATGATACTCTCTGGGATTAAAATTCAACCGGTATCGTTATTGACCGGGTTCTAGCAATTGAAAAATAACCTTTATTGATTTAATGCATCTGAATCAATTTTCTGTTTTTTTAAAACCACCACTAGGAACGTCAGACACTGCCAAGGTTCGAGTAAGAAATGCAAAAAATATTCCAAAGCCAAGATTGTTTAAAACAATGGTAAAGTGGGGATATATCATCAAAAAGGACACAAGAAGAATAGGTAATTTAAAATTCACCTATAGAATAGTCTGCCCGAGGGTTCCAGCCCGAAGGACTTGGAACCTTAGTTCGTTAATAATTTCTAAATTTTACAATGGATAATACGATATGTGGAAAGCATATTATTATAACATGTCATTACCGCTATCGATATCATCATTGCCATTGAGGACACAATGAAACATTTTCATTGTTATTATTTACCTCATGAATTTGCAAGCGCATTTTATATAAACGTTTGAATGGGACCAAACTTATGTTATACTCTATTTTGCGTTATCTTACTCGTAGTTTTTTAATTTTTAATGATATATTTCAGAGAATCCTTTAGAAAGCGAAAAGATTTTTATGGGGACAATGGAAGTGAAATGAAATGTATGTCCTTCATCGTCATTCTGTTTAAAACTATTGAAAAACAACTACGTAATTTTGAGTATTTAAAAAAAATAAAACTATTCGTATATTTTTTATTTTTGGAGTGTTTATGAATCCTTCACAAATATATTGTTATTTTAAATATAAAAAAAAAATGTCGTGTAATATTTAATACTTTCTAGACAATAAAACAGAACAGAAACTGTTATATCATGTAAGTGACCTTGACACAAATTTCAATTATTTATGATTTTCATCAATTTTATGATTTGTTTTGTAATCATTATCGTGTATGAAAAATCCAGTAATTATGTGTCGTAACTTCTTCATATCTGTTGGTTAATGTCAATGACAATATATTTATGCATGTATTTTCTTTAAAATTGAGAATGGAAATGGGGAATGTGCCAAAGAGACAACAACCCGACCATAGAAAAAACAACAGCAGAAGGTCACCAACAGGTCTTCAATGTAGCGAGAAATTCCCGCACCCGGAATCGTCCTTCAGCTGGCCCCTAAACAAATATATACTAGTTCAGTGATAATGAACGCCATACTAATTAAGAAATAATTCTATCCTGCCATGCTCTATGCTCATTTTAACATGGGTAGGCATTATACTTGTTAATATCTTAATACCGAGCGTTAGCGAGGTATTAAATGTTTACAAATATAATGCCTACCCATGTTAAAATGAGCATAGAGCATGGCAGGATAGAATTATTTTGATTCTAATAGGAATATTTGAACTTTTTCACTTCGAAGCGGATCTATAGTAGACGCTCGGAATGTCGCCATTTTCATGATTTCATGAACCAAAAACGTTATAGAAAATCAGCAGTTTATCATTAAAAAAAGAACACAAACATTTAAACTTACGTTTAGAATGTTTTTATTTAATTTCCTAGCGAGCAACACCAACAAAAATGTCCATTTTGATCTCTGGCGTTGTTCAAAACTCATCTGACGTTGCAATTTCAATTGTGACGTCAATCACGTGCAGCCCATGTTCTATTTGAATTAGAACATGGCTTTGTACCCAAAGCTTAAGAAGAACGTCATATTAGAATTTCCAAATTGTACACAAGAAACTTTTCTTTGTTTACTTCTTTAAGCCTAACCAAGTCTTAACAAAAACAAAACCAACTAAGATTGAACTTTAATTGTAAATTCTCTTGTAAGGATTCTTTGTAAAGGTGAACTTGATATTTACCGGTTGCGCATCCTCAACAACTACTTGGAAGGGTGGCATAAAATACACGAAACGTAAGCGGTACTTGACAGCAATGTTCATGTCGTTTTCAGGCAAGACAAAGAGCCTCGGGCATAATTTTTCTCAAGAGTTTGGACAATACGCATCATATAAGGTTTACACTATAACTATAGGATGATGCTCTACAGGTTAAGCCCAAGTCCCACTAGATCACGATCGCACCACGCTCACCGCGATCTAAATTAAATTCAGGTCGTGGTGAGGTCAAGGTATGAGCTGCATGAACATGTTAATTTTCGTTGCTTTCACGATGATCGATACTACGTCCTCATTACGCTTCTACAACGATCCCGCTACAATTATACCACGTTCTCACCGCGCGTATCTTTCTACGCTCATTACGTTCTCACTACGACCATGCTACGATTTATCCAATTGCAACACGATCGTACCACGCTTCTACTGCGATTATAGCACGTTCTTACCACGATTATACTACGTTCATACCGATATTACCACGTTCTCAGGAATAATATCAAAATCGTGTTCCATATCAATACAGTTCCATTCCTTCTATTTCTGATTAATACGCAGATTTCTCGGAAACAATACATTCATGCCACCAAAATCTACTAGAACACGTGGGCGTGGTGGTAAGGGTTGATTCAGAGGCAGAGAGTAGCTCTGATAATTACGAACCCTGATCCAGCAAAGATGTCGGAACGACCAATACAACCTTAATTTACTACCTATTCCTAGTCCATCAAGCTCAACAGACGATATTTTAGTGAAAGGTTGTAGAGATGACACTGATGTGTGAATATAAAATTAGAAGATGTGGTATGATTGGCAATGAGCCAACTCTCCACAAGAGACCAGAATGACACAGAAATTACCAACTATAGGTCACCATACAGCCTTTAACAATGAGCAAAGCCCATTCCTCATAGGTCTCGAAATGACAATGTAAAAACAATTCAAACGAGAAAACTAACGGCTTTATTATTGTTAAAAAAGAATGAAAAACAAATGACAATCACTGATTTAACAGGCTCCTGATAGGCACCTATATACATAATGTGGCATGGTTGAGCAGTTAGAGAAAATTGACAAGAAGTCTTTATACATACAGACAAACAAAACCTGGAGAGATTTAATATATTTTATGTGAAAATGACAATAAGAATGAAAGTCGTAGTATGAACGTAGTCGGGTCGTAGGAAGACCGCGATGAGGGCGGCAAGGTAGTGCTAGAATCGTACTATGGTCTTAAACAGCGTGGTGTAAACGTGGTATAGTCGTAGTTGAAGGTAGTTTGGTCGCTGTAAGAACGTGATGGACGTAGTGAGGTCGTAATAACGTCGCTGTGAGATCGTAGGGCAGTCTCTCCGAATAGAATCACGCTTTCGCTACGATGGTACAGCGACCTTTGCGATCTTACCACGATCTTACTGCGCTCTCACTACGCTTTTACTACGACCTGATTTCGTTACCACGCACCGCACCACGATTGTTTTGAACATGTTCAAAGTTGGCCATGCTCATCACGATCATCAATACCTCACCATGACCGTACTACGACATTACTGCAATCTGCACGATCGCACTACGATCGTCAAAATTTTCAGTTTTTTCACAGATCGTATAGCGATCGTGGTCTAGTGGGACTGCGGTATTAATAAACTGCCTTTAATTGACCAAGCATGGCATTACAGATCCTCGGGATTTTGTCATTTTAGGTAAAATAGAAATACCGCTTGCATTCTCCGTTCGTTTCCTCTATTGACGCAATAAACTGAGAGCTACGTGTAGAACAAGCTTAAGAGCAGAAAGAATATTATGTTAAAATAAACTTGCAATTACCGTTCGGGTATCAGACATACATGTAGGTGGAACATGCTATAGGGTGCTTAAACACTTTCAAAGTCAGTGGGAGCCTTTGGAGACATCCGAAAAACAAGAATGTGTCCATAGAACATGCCCCATGCACACTATCATTTTCTTTGTTCAGTGGACCGCGAAATTTTGATCAAAACTCTAATCTAGCATTCAAATTAGAAAAATCATATCATAGGGAACATTTGAAGTTAGTTTTAAGTTGATTGGACTTCAACTTCACCAAAACTACCTTGACCAAAATTTTAACCTGAATCAGGAAAAACAGACGAACAGACGGACAGAAGAACGGACGCACAGATCAATTACCATAATTACCATCTCCTATCGTAGGGAGCATAAAAACAACTAGACTAGAGCTTTGAACGGGCTTTGCAGAGATTGGTTCAATGTTGTTTGTTTTTCGTCCAGTGAAAAATAGTCCATACATTTTCAGGACGAGGTTCACAAGTGGTGCGACAGTATGATATCGTAATTAATTTTAGTAAAAAAATCAAACTAGCTTATTATTTGATTTTGTTCAAATCTAGATGTGCATACTAGAAAAATCGACCATATCCCCTTCAAACACGTATACCTTTCCTATCCTATAATTATAAGCGATGATATCAGAAAATTATTATTCTAAAAAAAATTGTATCATCTTCAATGAACCAATATAATTATGTAGGATACCTGGGGCGTGTTTTATTGGTCTCTTCTGCACATCTCTAGAATGTCTTCTAGTGAAGTCTTTACACCTCTTCTGGAGAAATTCTACGGAAGAACAATAAAACAAAAATTTAATTTGCCGTCGGATCAACCTCATTTCAAAAACTTTCATTGTATATGGATCTATCTGCAAGTATACGTTTGTCAGACTATGTTATTTTGTATTTAATAAATTCGTTGTTTGTTGACTGATTGATACTTCAGTCCGGAAGAACAAGATGTATTACAGTACTAGTTGTGATTAAAGCTTTGAACATACATCCAGTAAGTGCAAATACTATTATTTCGGTTCTTTGTTGTCTATTGTCTTAATGTTATTTTTTTTTTGTGCGTGTCACGTACCGAACTTTTGAGTTAATCTAATTGCAACTGATTTTTCAGGTTTTTCTTGTATTGTACTGTTACACCACTGTCGTAGCTTCGGGGAGGGTTGAACGCTCACAAACATGGTATACTGTTACATCACTGTCCCATTTTAGGGGGTGGGTTGGGATCCCGCTAACATGTTTAAACCCTCAACATTCTGTATGTATTTGCCTGTCCCAAGTCAGGATTGTCGTGGTTGTCGTTTGTTGCTATGTACATGTACGTTTCACATTTGTTGTTCGTTATTTTTTTTGTACATAAATTAGGCCGTTAGTTTAATCATTTGAATTGGTTTACAATTGCGATTTCGGGGCCTTTTACAGCTACATGTAACTATGCGGTTTGGGCTGTGTTTATTGTTGAAGGCCATACAATGACTTATAGCTGGAAATTTCTGTGTAACTTGGTCTCCTGTGGAGATGCCACATTTCCGTTTTCATATTAACCCTGCCCTATTTATTTATGTGATTGTCCAAAGTCTGGAGCCTTTAGTTAAGGGGTTGTCGTTGGTTCAGGTCTCGACTCATACTTAATATTTTGTAAATTGTTTTGTTATGTATAATAATTAGACCGTTAGTTTTTTCGTTTGAATTTCTTCAAACTTTTAACGTCGAGTCTTGTATAGACGACTCTATATCATCTTGTTTCGTCATTTGTGTCGAAGGCCTTACGGTTGCCTAAATTGCTTACATCTTTTTCATATTTGAATTCCGGTTTATAGTTGACTCGTTGGCAATCATATCACATCTCTTAGTTATATACCTGACTTTTATAAAAAGAATGAAATATTGTCACCGGGCGTTACAAATTAGCAGCAAACAATCAATCAATTTATAAAATATATGTTAAAATGAAAATTATCTGATATTTATTCCTTTTTTGGAGTGGGGGATAGGGGGATTTTATATATGAATAAGGTTGCCTGGTAAGATCTGAAAAATAGGCATGATTAGGCCACATCAATTTAATTTCTTGTTCTACGGATTTTTGGACTCCAAAATTTGGGGCGAGCGAGCGATTTGAAAATTTTAATAAAAAAATATTTAATTTGCAAATTTTTTAGGCGAAACTTGAAAAGTAAAGGCGAGCGATTATAATTTTTTTTGTAAACATAAAATAGTAGGTTTCCATTTTTAGATGGTGACGTTCCCTTGTCACCATCTTACGGTGTTTATATATCTCAACTTGTACGATTCGCTCGTGTATGTAACAATGTTTTAGATTTTAACGAGAGAAATTTATGTATTACTGAAAAATTATTACACCAGGGTTTTCGATATCACAAACTAGTCAAAACATTTACTAAATTTTATCATCGGTATAAGGACATCATTCGTAAATATAGCTCAACATGCAGACTTAGCTTCTTATACGTTCAGGTATTTACATCCAATTTTTTTATGGAAATATTCTTTATAAAGCGCAAAGGTTTCAGTATTCACCTCAAATACTAACAAAACCTTTGAATAGACTTATTAAGAAAGGTTATAGTTACGATACTGTTGTCAGGTCATTAAAGATTGCATATCTTGGCGTTAATATTGATTCACTTATAGGGTCTTTGCATCGGAACTAAACACATTTATTCAAAAAAACAGTTGTTGGCATGACACGGGTTATGTTCTTCTCATATATGTTATGATGGTATGATACTAAACCCCTAACGGGAAGAATTGTGCCTGATGTTCATATGATGAAATCATAATCTTTCAGTCAGCTTAATTGAAGTCTGGAGCTGGCATGTCAGTTAACTGCTAGTAGTCTGTTGTTATTTATGTATTATTGTCATTTTGTTTATTTTCTTTGGTTACATCTTCTGACATCAGACTCGGACTTCTCTTGAACTGAATTTTAATGTGCGTATTGTTATGCATTTACTTTTCTACATTGGCTAGAGGTATAGGGGGAGGGTTGAGATCTAACAAACATGACTTTTTATTGTTTAACCCCGCCGCATTTTTGCCCCTGTCCCAAGTCAGGAGCATCTGGCCTTTGTTAGTCTTGTATTATTTTAATTTTAGTTTCTTGTGTACAATTTGGAAATTAGTATGGCGTTCATTATCACTGAACTAGTATATATTTGTTTATGGGCAAGCTGAATGACGCCTCCGGGTGCGCTACATTGAAGACCTGTTGGTGACCTTCTGCTGTTGTTTTCTTCTATGGTCGGGTTGTTGTCTCTTTGGCACATTCCCCATTTCCATTCTCAATTCTATTTGACAATATTAAAACTTAATTTATCACTTGTACTTTGACACTTCTTTAATTTCTGAAGTATTTTTTCCCTGTTCACCAAGAAATAATTAAATCTGGTCTATGTATGTGTGACAGATAATGAGACAATTCTCCATCCAAGTCATAATCAGTTTGGGGGCAACCCCTTGATGTTATAAATATCCCTTTACATGTTTTATAAGGGATCAATATAAGTTATAATATATTTGTTTGTACAAAAGGGCTAATTTTTTCTCAAAAAACTATATATCTATCTGGTATTAAATGGTCAAAACATGTCCAAGAATTTTGTAATATTCCTGGACTTTAACACATTTACTTTAACAATTTAATATTATTCAAAATAAGTGGACCCCACTTTTAGAAAAAGTTGTTTAAAATATGATGTAACTCTCCTCTTTTTTAGTACAACATTCTAAGTTTTCAAAGGTTTTGTATAGAAGAACTATACAAATCCTTGATATTTCTATTTTCTTTTCTTCATCAGTTAAATGACCCCTTGTCTGAGGGAGGGTTGTTCTCAACCTGATAATAACAAACTGTTAACACAGGTCAAAGTACGGCCTTTTACACCGGGCTTTGATACAGACCAAACAGCAAGCTAAAAAGGACCCCAAAATTATTAGCTTACACAATTGGAACAGGAGAACCAACGATCCAATTTATATTTCCAAACGGGAAAATACCAATGAACGACATCAACAAACGATAACTGCTGAACGACAGGCGCCCCTGAATCAATCAGGACAGGTGTATAAACATGCAGCGGCTATGGATAGTTTTGTTTCGCCAGCATACAATATAATTGCAGTTGAAGGCAAATCCTTCAGAAGTTCTTTGTACTTTATTCTCACAACGAACAAAAATTATTGCTATATAAGTAGAAATTCTGCTATGAGACGTCAAAGTTTGAATTTTGAAACTTATAGGTAAGTCGTGATTTTAAAAGTATTAAGATTTAAAGTAAATTATTTTCAAATAAGTTTAACTAAAATAAAGATAATTAATAGTAATCATAAATAAAGTTTTATCAAAATATTTATTGTTTTCTATTAGGGAAATAATTGAAAATATTTGTTTTACTTTATTGTTGTTTGTAACTGTTTTGTATTTTTGTATTTTTTTTTTATTTTATTAAAAAGTTTGAATTTTGAAACTCATAGGTGTCAGTCGATCCCGGACTGCTTTTACATCGGCAACAACACCCGGACTGCCTCTACATCGGCAACTACGTCCGGCCTGCTTTTACAGCGACAGCAATGCCATGTACCATCCTAGGTATTGTTCAAAGCTAGTTTCCCCCCTCATGTAAAGATTCAGAACCAACTCTCACAGATGTAGTTCGTCTGTCGAGAGTCCGAGGGAAAGCAGACCATGTTTCTGTACCCGAATATTCAACCTTATTTTGATATAATACTTGTTAGCTAAATTATTTTTAAGATCTGTATACTTTTTCGTGATGATTCTTTAATTTTGTTTTGAGTTCTTGAATTTTTATTGAGCTTCAATTTGGTATCCTAGAAAACATGTTGTTATACACAAACTTTCTTTTGAGCAAGAATAAGGAATGAGTCAGGATATACTAATACATGTATAAAGCATGACTTCCTGTACAAGCCCCGTATTATTTTAAAACATGTATTAGAATTTGCTGTTACGAAACTTTTGAAATAATCTAAAATTAAGGAATGTACGTATCTCCCTCATGCAAAGCTCTGATTCCTTGCCCAACTTTGGCTTTCTTTTTGTCCTTTTTGGTTTATAGCTTTTTTAAAAAGTTTTGGATTTTCAATTTCATTTTGGCCTCCTGGGAATCACTGAAGAAACCTTTAAATAAAGTTGACCTATTCCTTATAGTTTTTAAGAAACAGACATAACCAAGAAAACTAAATATTGACCAATGAACCATGAAAATGAGGTCAAGGTCAGATATCAATGCCAGGCAGATATGTACAGCTTACAATCCTTCCATACAACAAATCTAGTTGACCAATTGCTTATAGTTTAAGAAAAACAGACCAAAACACAAAATCTTAACACTAATATAAGCAATGAACTACATGCTAGAATGTACACCTTGAATCATTCCATACACCAAGTATAGTAGACCTATTACATACAGTATAGGAAATACAGACCAAAACACAAAAAACTTAACTATAACAAGCGATCAATTTCAATTCTTTGCATCTCCTTATCATAAACTTATCAATTCGTGTAACGCGAAAACATCTTAATGTTGTTGTCCTTTAGTAAACACTCTTTGCATCAACTTAAGCATTTTCGATTAACACGTTTTGATTTAAGTGTGGTTCTATACTCACCCCTAAACTACTCTATAATATAAAAAAATCACGACATAGAAAACTTAACACTGAGCAACACAAACCCTACCAAAAAACCAGGGGTGATCTCAGGTGTCCCGGAAGGGTTAGTAGATCATGCTACAATGTAACACCAGTCTTATTCCTCATGTAAGTACACAACCGGTGATAAGTCTTAGATCGGTAGGTCACATTCGGGGAACAAGAGAACGGGCATGTGGTTATGACGACTAGAAATATATCCGCTGACGGAATTTGGTACCTAGAAATGGAAAGTCCACAATTGGGAGACTGGAACCATCTCTTTTGTTGTTAAGTATTGTTGCCAACCCACCCGCAATTTTAATTTCTAGATGTAGGTCAAGATATAAGGCAGACTCAACCTTATCTGTAGGGGTGAGCAGCTGAGACTTCAAGTACCCCCTTTTCATATATTTTCAAAAATATACCTTGTCATATATCAAGTAACAAAAACAGACCTCTGGTACATTAGTATAGAGATTTTTTTTTTAGAAAAAGGGGGGGCCTTGTAATGCATTGCTTTTGTTAAAAAAAACACTTTCCTCTATTTGCCCCTTTTATATATCTTACATTGTGAAAAATTTTCAACAGATAATACTTATAGCATCTATAGCCTAACTAGCATCAGTGGAAAAACTACATTGGAATGATAGAGATTAATTGTTTTGAAAAATAGCTGATACATTTACGATCATTGTGCTTTAACCGCAACCAGTCAAAATTAAATACTGACACCTGATAGTTTCAGATACTTATGATTTAATCAAGCATTGTCAAGTGATAACATCAACCTAGTGATATATTTAATCTGAATTTCTCAACATTCGGATATAGTTATACTACGAACTGCTAGAGTACTTTTGTCAGCTCAAACCTAACAAAATTATCTCTTCATGTCTAGCACAAAAAAGACACAGCCGCGTGTTAAGAAATTTGAGGCATTGAAACATGTGAAATGATGCAACACAACAGGTCCTACTAAAACCCGCCAGGGAGCGCCCGGGTTAAGAAAAACCGACCGGGAAAAAGAAAAAGCGTCCGGGAGAAGAAAAAAAAAACGCCCGGGGAGGAGAAAAGGCACCCGGAGAATATATATAGAAATTGTATTGGCATGAGACAACTTTATGTCGATGAAATAAGTTATGTACATTGATTTCTTTTTAGATTTTAGACAAGTAGCATTGGGTTAACTTTTCTTAGTGACAGGCATGTTGAAACCTTTCCACGATCTTCCAATGTCAATGCATGCAATCTTGAGTGTTTATAAAATACAAAACTTTGAAGAGTTGCCACCATGCAGTTGCCAATATTATACCTCGGGCACTGATTTTTTTATTAATAACGAAAAATACGTTTTGATCGAGGACAATATCAATCATGATTTTTCTATTTCCTCTTGTTTATATTTACGGCTTACTTACTTATATACAATTTTGAAATCTAAAATGTAAAAGTGCAGCAACACTTAAGACAAAATAAGCATTTTATTTTTATTCAGGAAAACAATTTTTGTTATAAAATATTATTATTTTCTTCTCACGGACGCTTTATTTTCTTCGGCTGGCGCTATTTCTTTAGAACGGTAAAAGTGACGCCACCCAAATTCAAACTTGATTATTGATTGGTGGAAATAAACATTGCGTTTAAGTTTCATAACATTTGGATGAGGCAAACTTAAGTTAGAGAATGGTAACCAACTCTGGGGCGACGTGTATGTACTTACAGACGGACAAGGATGAAACTTAATACCTCTTCGCTACGGAAATAGTCAGATTTATTTTGTTGAATTCTTTTTTAAAAATAATTTTCGATTTTTGTTCTAATACTAAATTAAATTAAGGGATTTGTTCATATGCATAAATGTTATGTATACCCTTTCCCGCTTTTCACTCTAGTAAAGGTGCAGCGTAATCGAGAGCGTAATGATTGGCATTAATACTAAACAGATGAGGCTGTTACGATAACAAAAATACAAAAAGTCATTTAACCTTAGGTCACTGAAATACAAGGAATGGGTCTTCAATGTAGCGAGAATTCCCGCACCCGTAGGTGTCCTTCAGCTGGCCCCTAAAAATATGTATACTAGTATGTAGTGATAATGGACGTCATACTAAACTCCGAATTATACACAAGAAACTAAAATTAAAAATCATACAATACTTGGGACAGGCGCAAAATTGCGGCGGGGTTAAACATGTTAAACAAGTCAGAAATATGACAGTTGTTGTCCATTCGTTTGATGTGTTTGAGCTTTTGATTTTGCCATTTGATTAAGGACTTTCCGTTTTGAATTTTCCTCGGAGTTGAGTATTTTTGGGATTTAACTTTTTACACAATTTAATATAACAAAAAAATCTAAAGTGTTAGACTAAACCCTGGTCCTCAATGCTCTTCAACTTCGTACTTTATTTGGCCTTTTTTACATTTTTTGATTCGAGCGTCACTGATGAGTCTTTTGAAGACGAACCGCGCGTCTGGCGTAAATATAAAATTTCAATCCTGGTATCTATGATGAGTTTATAAAAAGCCATTCAACTTCTGTGTTTATGATTTTGCCTTCTTACTGTTTTTATTCATTTATTGATGTCTGAAAAACCTTGTCCTTAAGCTTTCTTAATTTTAACTCCAAACGAAATACTTAGTACATTTAGCATTAAAAAACTGAAAAACAATTTAGCTCTTGATATTGTCTTTTGATCACAATGAACAGAAGCATTTGTCCGAATCCAGGTAGTTTAAAATAATCCATTTTTTTAAAAGTTATATCGATGTCTGAAACAAACTTTATTCTTATACTGTATCTAAATATTAAATGCCAAAAACTCTAAGTCGAATTATCAGTAAAAATACTGATCAAAGCAAATATTGATAATGCTATGGTTCGAAGAGTATATCTAGTTAAGGCTTATAAGCAATACAAGCAATACAAACATATTTTGTTTTCTCATTGTTGACGGCCGTACGGTTGCCTATGATATCTTACATCCACTTTATTTGAACTTTGGTAAATAGTTGTCTCATTGGCAATCATACCACATCTCCTTATTGTTATATCTTATAAAAAAGTTAATATTTGATTTGAAGAGATTGAAACTTGTGTGTTAGGGAATATTTGAATATTGAATATCCGTTTCACAGATGATAGCGGATTGTCGTAACTACAATCCCGTCCCCCTTTCCCCGAATGTGACGTACCGAATTAGACTTATTACCGGGTTTGTACGAACATGAGCAACACGACGAATGCCACATATGGAGCAGCATCTCCTTACTCTTCCGCATCACCTGAGATCTCCCCCCAGTGTTTGTTGTGGTTCATGTTGCTCAGTCTTTAGTTTTCTATGTTGTGTTTTGTGTACTGTTGTTTGTATGTTCGTCTTTTCCGTTTTTAGCCATGGCGTTGTCAGTTTATTTTTGACCTACGAGTTTGAAGAGTTTGAATGTCCCTTTTGGTATCTTTCGCCTCTCTTTGGATACTTACTACATGACTAAGCGCGGTGTAATAATGTCCATTGGACGTATTGTCCTATCATATCAAGATCAAGAGTGGTTGGAGGTATTTATATGTTAAAAATCCATTTCCTGATCAAAGCTGCAATGAACGTGATCGTATGATGTTTGTCTAATATGATAGAACGAAACAAATTCGAATTTTGCAGCCGGAATTAAAAAAAATTGACAGCTTTATATTATTTTAATCACATAAAGTAAAAGTAATATCACGATTGTAGTTGTAGACTTTGACAATGAGGGTCAGTTGAGAACCATTATTTGCTATAAAAGATTATTTCAGTTTCCCAATTCTGAACTTTTCATTTATATGTAGCAACAATAAAGCAACGCCTGTATATGGAGTATACAGAAGGTAACTGCTTACAAGGAAAAAAAATTAAAGCAAGGGTTCCAGTGGTGAAGTTGAAGTCGTCACCTCGAAAATTTTAAGGACGCCATCACCTTTACTGAATATCTGTTTCACAGATGATGAAAGGTATGTTCTACTTGTCGTATAACACAAATCCAGTCCTCTCCTCCTCGGATGTGACATCACCGAATTAGACTATCACCGAGTTTGTACATGTTCACATGAAACAACACGACGGGTTCTACATGTGAAGAAGGTTTTTAGAAGGTTTTTTTAGAAGTTTTAGAAAAGGTATATGATCGATGTCTTATGAATTTGGTAATGTCTTTAAGTTAGATAAGAGTCTATTATTATTGGCACAATAATATTAATAATCCGAATTAACAGATTTTGTATAATTTAATATACTGAGTGCCAATGAAAACGCAACACTTGGTTTTTCAAGAATAAAATTTATATTAGAAATGATAATCTTTCAAAATAAATTGTTCTTGAAAATTAGCAATTTTAACAATAGATCGACATCAAACAAAAATGTTTTATTGTCATCTTTCGTGCTCACTATGTAAACGAATCATCCAATGTCGAATCATCAACTCACAGTCCTAACAAAAATATTACAACCCCGTGGTGCAGCGCAATCTCGACAGCGCCGTGGAATTGATCATGCCGGACGTTTAATGTGATCCAGAGGACTGTTATTCCACTTGTCCCGTAAAGCAAACTCAAGCTGACTTTATGATAGAATGAAATTCAAAACAGTGTGGCTGTGGCCATTGATTGACACATTAAATTCATCCATTGACTGGGACAATTTACATGAACGTTTGTCTGTAACGACCACTGTTCACGACGTACCTACGATAGACATTTAAACTGTGGGGTCACCAAAGGTTTCTTAACGCCTTTAATTATAAAATAATTCAAAAATTAATCAGGAATAACCTTTATGTTTTGATTTATATAATTGATATAAATCAAAACTTCGTTTTATTTCTGATTAGTTTTTCGAATTACTTAATTAAGGTGTTGAGAACCTCTGGTGACCCCATAGTTTAAGTGTCTTTAAAAAGTACATAGTGAGCAGTGGTCGTTACATACAAACGTTCACCTAAATTGTCCCATTCAATGGATGAATTTAATGTGTCAATCAATGGCCACAGCCACACTGTTTTGAATTTCATTCTATTGTGGGTGGTTTTCTTCGTCTAAACCATGTCAAATCTGATGCAAAATTTGCTCCTTCGGAAGAAAATCCGGCGAAAAGCATGACTTTTGGCCAAGGCGGGTACCAAATGTCTATGTTATCACCACTGCCGAATTTTGGTACATAATGAATGATTTTTGGTCTACAGAATTCGATGTTTACGCCAGACGGCCGTTTAGATGTCACTAAGGAAAGACTGTGGTGCTCTTTAACAATTTCAGCGCAAATGGTGCTTTACTGAAATTGCTCCAAAGGTTCTACCGTGACCACCATTGAACTCTGGTGACCTTTGAACAACCATCAGAGTCGATATCGGATATGTTAAAGGCCAAATGTATCGGTCTTGCTGAGCGTTTCTTGCTTTTTGTATCCCGGGATGTGGCTTATCATTAAATGATCCATTTTGGTTGAATGTGTGGATGATTTGGGTTATTGTAGAGGCTACAACATTCAGTCTTCTCGTAATTGTATGCTGGGAAAGGCTACATTGGATAATGCCCAAAACTGCATGTCGCTAGTTGTCAGAAAGTCCTGGCATTTACTCAGATGTTTATTGCAGTTTTTTAACAATAAGGGCGGGAAAATTCATGACATCAACCAAGCTTTAAATGACAAAATCGTGAAAATGGTACGTATGTTGAAAAGCGATGAACTCGGTTTATGTCCGTTCAAAATAACCCTTACTTCGCATTTGTTCCAAAAATCGCTCAACCGTAAAGTTGTCGACAATTGTCTTAAAAGTCATTTTCAACCAACTATACAAAGTTCTAATATAAATAAAATAAAACTTATAAGATTTTTTTTAAAAACAAAGTGTTGCGTTTTCATTGGCACTCAGTATACAACTTGTCAACATATTGTATAGGAGTAACACGACAGGTGTCATCTGTGCAAAAGGAATTACTTACCTTTCTGGAGCATCTAAGATCAACTTGGTTTTTAGTGGGGTTCGTGTTGCTCAGTCTATAGTTGTTTATGTTGTGTTTTGTATATTGCTGTTTATCTCTTGGTGTTTTTTCGTTTATGCCATGGTGTTGTCAGTTTGTCATCGACTTATGAGTTTGAATATCTCTTTGGTATCTTCTGCCTCTCATTTTTATTACAATTTGTATTCCAGCAAGCAAAAACTAGGCCTGTTACGAATGATTCCGGCAACAAAGGTAGGCGTGTTATACGCCATTTTGTAGATAAACTAATTTAGATTTACGCCATAACGAGTTTTTAGTGGGGTTGACAACCGAGAAATCAAAATAAAACGGAATTTCGCGACCGGGTGACATTTAAAAATAAATGCTAGTTAAGTACCTTGTGTTATATTAAGGTATATAGAAAAAAATATTCTGAAACAAGTGATTGTGCATATACATGTAGTTTAAAACCATCAACACAAAAAAAATATTGCTGAGATGAAAAAGAAATACGGAAGTCATAGGTGTACGGATTTTTTATCTTAAATTATTAATCTTGATGAATGGAATAGTGCAATTATATAAATAAATGATCGGTATGAGAAATTTGTTTTAAACATTTTATAAAGAACACCAGGGCCCAGTTTCACGAAGCTGTCTTAGGACTAAGACATGTCTTAGGATGGTCTTGCGACATATCTTAGTCCTAAGTGGGTTTCACAAAGCGGTCCTAAATTAGGACATCTCTTAAAGTTGGTCATAAAGTTAGGACAACGCGAGAGGTGTCTTATGATGGTCTTAGGATAGTTATACGTTTATTTATATAAATTACACTCATTTTTTATATTAATTTTGAAAAAAAATATCTTATTATTATCTAATTATCTATTCTCCTGTTCCTGCTTAAAACATATACATTGACGGATTATCAGGATTTGTCAACAATGAAAATTCGATGTATTGATATAAAAATGGCACGATTTTATCTCTTTACCTTTTATAACCAATAAAGTCGAAATTGAATTCAACTCACTTGTACCAAAACAATGTCATAATTTTATATTCTTTTTTCTTAATTTTGCATTGAAAATTTCATATTTATATTGATGTATTGTTTAAAGATAATTATATATAAATTACTTTTATTTTTTTATATTTATTTTGCAAATTATGTCATTATATTAATCAATATGTTTAGAATAATTTATGGTAAGACATACTACATTTACATGATTTTTTTCCGTAGATCATATTTATATTTGAAAATTTAAAGAACTTGCGACAGGTTTAGGATGTCTTAGCTAAGATGATCCTAAGACAGCTTCGAGACGGGGTCTGAGATATGTCCTAGGATAGTCATAAGAGGATCATAAGACATGTCCTAAGATATGTCTTATGACATGTCTTAGGATAGCTTCGTGAAACCGGCCCCAGGCTGTTCATTTTATATAATTCATTTTGAAATGTATTGATATAGTGTAAAATCCGATTTGTTTTAAATTCATTTGAGTTATTTGTAATATTTTTAATCTTAACTGCATTTAATTAACAAGTTACTGCGAGCAAACGTAGCCCAGTTTTCATCTTGCCTCCTATTTAGCTATGTACATTGTATATAGATTAGAAATATTCAAATTAGATCGAATTGATAGGAGAATTTTATATGTTCAAACTTTACTCTACGATGGACAAAGAAAACGACCGGCACACATTCTATTTTACCAAGAGAAATTCGTTTTTGGAAAGTAAAAGGTTAATAAGGTAAACGTTAAAATAATGTAAATAAACTAAATAAAAATCCAAAAAACTTAGTAAATTAGGAGCTTAAAGACCAAAAAAAGGACAAAAATATAGTCAAAACCGGGCGACGAATCAGAGCTTTGCATAAGGGAGATAAATTCGTTATTTTAAAATAGTTTCCAAATTTACAACAGCTAATCTTAATAGTACGATATCCTTATTTGCATGCCAGTACCGAAGTACTTTTTATACCTAGCTGGTGATACCCTCGGGGACTATCCACCAGCAGTGGTATTAACCATTTAGTATTAATAACATTAACGGTGACATTTTTTTCTGTACCAGATGCGCATTTCGACAATGCAAAAGCTGGGCTAGTAATCAGAGCTTTGCATGAGGTAAATTTATTCCTTAATTTAGAATTTTCTAACTTTATAACAGCATATTTTAACATTCAAATCATTTCTGAACCAGTTGTGACTTCCTACACAATCTGTAAAAACCTATAAATTGTATTTTTACCTTATTGGTATAATATAATAGTAAATACAAACAATACATGTATTTTAAAAAACACGTTTTAGTTCAAAGTCGTTCTGCTATGAAATTATTTAAAAAAAAGATAAGATAAGTGTGCCTTCTTCACTAGCATTCAGCCTGTACATACACAAAAGTAAAATACATCAGTTACACATGTACATGGGATTAAAAAAAGTTAATAAAAAATACACACTTGACACAAAATTGTGCTGAAAGCACAGAAAAAAATTATTGATTCTGTGTTTGTCTCCTAGCAAAAAAGTCATGGCTTGTCAAAACGTGGTTCGTTCTTTATATTTCTTCATTTGTACCCAATCAAGCGTGCACAGCTGAAATGTCTCGCCTGCTTTACTGATCATTGATTTTATGTTGAAAGTTTTAAAGATAAAGGTTTTACTACAAGTTTCACATAAACTTAACATTTTTAATGAGCCATGCAAATGAGTTTAAGGTCAGATGATACCTGCCAGACTGACATGTACACCTTACAATCATTCCATACACCAAGTATAGCTGACCTATTGCTATTAATATTTGAAAAACAGACTTAACCAACAACTTCAAATTAACCAATGGACCAGGAAAATGAGGTCAAGGTCAGATGATACCTGCCGGACAGACAGGTATACCTTAAAAATATTCTATACACCAAATATAGTTGACCTATTGCTATTAGTATTTGAAAAACAGACCGAAACACAAAAAATTCAAATTGACCAATAAACCATGAAAATGAGGTTAAGGTCAGAGAATCTCAGCCAAACTAACATGTAAACCTTACAATCATTCCATACACCTTTTATAATAGTTGACCTATTGCTAATAGTACTTTAAAAACAGACCAAAACATCTTAACACTGACCAATGAAACATGAAAATTAGGTGAAGGTCAGATGAAACCTGCAAGACTTACCGTATACAACATAAAGGTTGACTTCTGCTTATTGTATATGAGAAACAGACCTAATCACATAACTTAAACCTTGAAAACTGATCCATGAAATTATGCCGAGGTCAGGGGAACCATGTCTGACGGACACGTAGACGTTGCAAGGAACCCATATACCAAATATTGTTATCCTATTACTCATTATAAGTGAGAAATTTACATAACAAAAATAAACAGTCGCTGAACTATGAAAATGGTGGCAAGGACGATGGGCATATGACAGAAAGAAACTTCGTAACATAAGGTATCTGTATACAAAGTATGAAGCGTCTAGGTCTCTTACCCTGTTAAATCTAAAGCTTTATACAAGTAGTGTCCTGCTGGATTGTAGTACCTATGTATCGCATACTGCAACTTTCATCACAGGCGAGACAAAAAGTGCAATTCATTTTTATACCAGTCTTAGACAAACTTTTATTTGTTGTGTTTTTATCTTAGAAACACTACAGAGCAATGCAAATGTAAGGTGGCATAAATGAATGAACGTTTATGATATAAGTAATACAATCATCAGCTAAATTGAACTAGCGAGTATAAAAAGGGATTAATTGCATAATTAATTGAAAATGTGATAACACCAATACTGAGAAGAATATCGTAGTTCTCCTCTGGCCAAGCTCTGATGAGGTTTCGTGTTTCACAAAAATTCAATATATCATAGATCACATAAGGAATCTGAGATAATATGTACACAGTAACAATAACGTAAACCACTTTCGTCATTCGGGAGGTCATTTTTCTAAAAGGAATTTGATTCCTTTTCATAGAACATCTTTTAATTTTCCAAAGTTTTGCACAGTGAAGAATCACTAGGGCTAGTAATGCTGTAAAAGTCACCGGAATACTTATAAATGAGTAGTAATCTGTGTCCATTATATAACTTGGACACTCTTTTGTCTGTGACATAATGATTGCGTATGTTGTGTTGATAACTAACAGCACAAGCAGGCCAACGACAGACCTGATTAATACGAGTTTGCTGGTATGTGTTGTAATGTATTTGAATGCATCTGTCACCAAAACGTATCGTTCGTACGCCATGAAAACAACATTCCAACTCGACCACAAATATGGTGTATAAAATATAATAAAAGATGTGAGACAAAACGCGTTTGAAAATCCAATGGTTTCTTCAAAGTAATCAATATTTGGATAAAACACAAGCTCTTGTCCTATATTACACAACAGTGACAGAAGATCGCTAATAGCCAAGACACAAATACTCATTTGGAATGTTTTACTGTGCTTCAACTCTCTCCTGATCATAGTAATAACTACAACTAGGTTTCCAACGAATCCAAGGGCGAAGATGATAATAACAGTGACTGTAACCGGACAATTATACGGAAATCTCTGTGTGCATGGAAACACTGATGACCAATTAACACTGCTCGAACAGTTTGTACAGTTTGTCATAGTTATGATTACGCTCTTAAAGCGCTCTTTGCTCTTTGCAGGATAATCTTACAAGTTTCACGCTGGTTCAAAATTAAGAATCTCTAATGTTCTATACTAGCCAACTTTTATCCTCCTATGAAAAAAAATCTTACATAAAGCATCAATTAAAACTAACATGTAAAGTATGGATGATATAATATAGGCTCAGTTGAGATTTCCAAATCTCATCAATAGATAAAGAGGTCAATTGCAAAGCATAGTACATGTAACTTTATGTTGTATTGAATAGAAACGTATAATGGCAGACGTAGTTCTATCTTTAACGCTTTAGTTAGCTTACGATCAAATACACAACGTAACGCAATAATCTACATTGGTGCCGTGACTTCAAACGGAGAGAATGGACATAAGCCGATTAAAATCCTTGAGAGCGGGGAATAAAGCAGCGGTAACAGGTAATGTCCGGATACGGTGATTATAGACAGACGTATTCAACCGCAACGCCTAGCGCAGATTTCATAACAGGCGTTAAACGAGTAACTGCAGATAAAACCCGTCCGATACACTCAACAGACAAATCACTGACCTCGAATCGGAAGAAACAATGCATATATTGTGACGGAACCACTGGCCAAACGAATGTAAAGATGTCATAGATCACGATAAAAGAGTAGCCATTATAAAAGAAAAGAGGTTATGCTTTAATTGTTTAGGTAAGCATAAAATAGCCGATTGCAAATCCAAGAATACGTGTAAGTGTTGCCACCGGAAGCATCACTCTTCATTATGTAAACAGAACTCGTACTCAAAAAAACATCATATTGAAACTGAAAAATCGCAAAATAAAGTAGACACAGAAACTTCTATGTTGTATACCGCTAGCGAAGAAAGGTCCACTGTTTTACTGAAAACCGCATTCAGTCCAGTCGTTCACAAAAATACATGTATAGATGCAAGAATACTCTTTGTCGAGGGAGCTCAGCGCTCGTTTATAACAGAAGAACTAGCAGCTAAATTAGACATTAAAAAGGGGGGTCTTAAACATTAAGTATAGCTACATTTGGAATTACTACAAAAAAGGTGAGAAATGTTGACAAAACAACAATTAATCTTTAGTCTACAGAAAGAGAATTAATCCCTATTAAAGTTTTAATTGAACCAACCATTGCTTCACCACTTCAAACTCACAACATATGAATAACGCAAAAGTTTTCATATGTATGTGGTCAAGGAAGGAGAGCAATTTGACATATCCTTATTAATTGGAGGTGATTTTTACTGGGACATAGTTCAAGACAAAATAGTCCATGGAAACGGTCCAACTGCAGTTAGCTCGAAAATTGGATATTTATTTCCGGTCCTGTCCCTACACGAACCAGTAATGCATCTTTCTCAATGATGAATATACTAGAAGAAGAACAGTGCGATCTTGAAAAATGTTGGAAGCTTGAATCGTTGGGAATTGACGCTAAAGAACAAAATGATCCAGACCTAGCTGAATCAATTGAAAATTACTTACAAACCTCCATTACGAAGAAAAATCATAAGTATATTACGAAATTACCATGGAGAGAGAATGCGCAAGAACTACCGACAAATGAAGACATCGCAAAACGCAGAACGGAAAGCGTTATTCGTCCCCTTAAGAAGGATCCCGAGATGTTCCGAAAGTATGGTGAGATAATTACAGACCAAGAACAAAGAGGATTCATTGAAAAGGTATATGATTAAAGTACATGCACAAACAAGGTTTATTACATTCCGCATCATCCCGTAAAAAAGGATTCAGTCACCACCCCGATACGCATAGTATATAATTGTAGCTGTAGAGCGAACGACAGTAGTCCTTGTCTTAACGATTGCCTAGCAACATATCCACCAATTATGACTGATTTGACGAAGATATTAGTACGCTTTAGAATGTATAAATATGCAGTTACAGCGGATATTGAAAAAGCCTTTTTGCATATTGAATTTGATGTTGATGACAGAGATGTCACAAGATTTTATTGGTTAGAGAATCCCATGGACATAGAAAGCCGTTTGATTACTTACCGGTTTAAGGTTGTACTTTTCGGCGCCACCTGTTCGCCATTCATGTTAAGCGCCACGCTAATGAAACATTTTAGAGATAATCCTTCAACTACATCAACAGAATTACAGAGAAATGTTAACGTGGATAACGTTCTGACCAGTTTTACAGATAAACAATCACTTTTGAAATTCTACACGGAGTCAAGAAAATTATTGTCAGAGGCAGGATTCAACTTACGGTCTTTGAATTCTAATAGTACGGAATTACAGAACGTCGCAGGACGAGACAAGATCGACGACAATGACGACATAGTCACAGTTTTAGGCATGAGATGAGATAGGGAATCCGACGATTTGAAATTTCAACAGATTGAATTTATGGAAAGGACAAAATGATAACAAAGCGTGAGGTTTTGCGCACATCGTCTAGAATTTTCGACCCCCTAGGATTAATCACGCCAATTACGGTGAAAGCTAAGCTGTTTATGCAGACTTTATGGAAGGCAAAGTTGGATTGGGATGAATGTTTGTCCGACGAACTGAGAAGTGAATGGCAGGTATCGAGGAGGCTACCAAAATAGTATTTCCACGAATGTTAACGGAAGGAGTTATTACCGAGAAAACGTCGCTACATATTTTCACAGACGCCAGCCAGTTAGCATACGGAGCTTGTGCTTACTTAGTTACAGCAAATTCATCGGTCATCATGACGTCATGGCTAAAAACAGAGTAGTACCCGTAAAACCGATTTCATTACCACGTTTAGAACTGATGGGCACGCTTATCGGCGCCAGATTAGCAAGGCATCTTCTTAAAGTCATAACAACAGAACATGTGTATATGTGGAGAGATAGTCAAATTGTTTTGAGTTGGATTAAATCGTCAAAAAACTTAAAACCGTTCGTAGCAAATCGACTTAAAGAAATAAGAAAATTAACAGAGAATGCTGAATGAAATAATTGTCCAACAGATGACAATCCAGCTGAACACTTAACTCGCGGAATTTACGCTAAACACCTTTATAATAACAGCTTATGGATGAACGGTCCACAATGGATTTTAAATCGTGAAAATTGGCCGACATGGACGAGGAAAATTGAAGACTGCAGCACGAAGGTAACGGTTAGTGATGACAATACAGACGATGAAAGTTCAAATGCTTCAACACAGACAATTTCATGTATAGATACACAACGATACAGATCTTTAGAAAAAGCAATTAGAGTAACAGCATACCATACGTCTTGCGTTTTATACAGAATTTACGGAATTTAAAAGATAAACGGTCAGTCGGCTTTATCAGTGTTGAGGAGCGATGTAAAGCATTAAAAGTTCTAATAGTAACAGTACAACAGGAAACATTTAAGGATGAAATTGAAAGCTTGAATTCATCTTCACAGAAAAAAGTGCCACTTGTTCGACAACTTAAACTATATACAGACAAAAAGGGATTACTACGTTGTATCGGGAGAATACAAAACGCACCTGTGAAGGAGAGTACTAAATATCCGTTGTTATTGCCAACACATCACAGTCTTACGTCCTTAATCGTAATGGATGCACACACAAATACTTTACTCACCGGACTTAATAGTACAAACGCATATATTCAACAGAAATATTGGATACCGAGAATAAGGCAGTGCGTAAAATCACAAATTCGTAAATGCGTTCAATGCATTAAAATATCAGGAATTCCTTACAGCGCACCCGATCTGCCACCGCTACCTAAAGATCGAGTCAACTACGATTATCCTTTTTCAGTAACCGGCGTTGATTTCACAGGAGCTTTGTATACAAAAGGAAAACACATCGAATTAAGCAAAACATATATTTGTTTATTCACTTGCGCCGCTACACGATCTTTACACTTGGATGTAGTCACAGATTTAACCGAGGAGTCTTTCATGCTTGCTTTTAAAAGATTTGTCGCTAGGAGATCTACACCAAGGATTATGTTGTCCGATAATGCGACAACCTTCAAGGCAGCCGCCGAAAAGTTACAAGATCAAGCCAAGACAACCGAATACAAGAAAAACTTGCCGATCAAGGAACTGAGTGGAAATTCATACCCAACCGTGCACCGTGGTTTGGAGGCTTTTGGGAACGTCTAATTGGACTCACGAAAAAGTCATTTAAGCCATGCTAGGAAAGTCATGTGTCACTACGAAAATGTTGAATACAATTATAATCGAAATCGAGGGAACTCTAAACAATCGTCCTATAACTCACGTGTCTACTGATATTAAAGATCCCGAACCGCTGACGCCAGCGTACCTTTTATATGGTCGTCGACTTGACAACCAATCTGAACAGAATATTGACAGTGTTACTTCCGAAGATTTGCACGTGAAACTGAAAAAAAATTTACAGAGAAATAATGAACTAATCAACCATTTTCGCTCAAGATGGAAATACGAATATCTGACGTCACTCCATGAATTCCATCGTACATCTGGAAGAAACGAACAAACAATACAAATAGGTGACATTGTACAAGTACACAACGACACAAATCGTATAATGTGGAAATAAGCAGTTGTACAAGATTAAGTTCGTGGAAAGGATGGGCTCATTCGATCAGCTGTTACCAAGACCGACACAGGAATCACCAACCGTCCGATTGTGAAGCTCTATCCGTTGGAAATACGCAGTACAAATGATGACAGTGAATGAAATTTTCTCCCCTGGAAAAATTAGTTTATGTATAGACGTTTAATTAACTACGGTTATCAGATAGACTTGTAAAAGTGTTAAATTATTCAAACGTGAACAGTTAAAAAATATTGAGAGACTTTAACTATGATTTTATTTCATTTTATGTCACAATTAATCAGATATTTAATTTCAAATTTACAAATTTTTCATATTGTGTTTCAAATTTTAGTTAAATATCATTTTCTGCGGCCCAATAATGTATATAATTGCGCTAATATTAACGTACCTTTTTGTGGTACTGCCACTATCTTTGTGACGTCGCGTAATTGTAATACTTTATGTTGTATTGAATAGAAACGTATAATGGCAGACGTAGTTCTATGTTTAATGCCTTAGTTAGCTTACGATCAAATACACAACACAACGCAATAATCAACAGCACATGTAACTAGCATTCAAGGGTAAAATCACATACTCCAAAAGGCGCGAATTATAACCCGGATGTTTCATTCGTTAGAGTAAACGTGTCCTCATATGCATGCATCATCCGCCATGCGAATACACACTCGGTCAAAATCTCACAATCGAAAATAGAACACAATCGATAAAATAACTGATAAAACTACTATTCTAACATCAGACTATTCTGGTATTAGTATTACGCTTTATCTTACCTCCTATACATTTCTAGGAATATGATTGGTTAATAGAAACCTTGTGGAGACCGTGTATATTTCATATGGGGTTAGTAGGTGTGGTTTATTTCAATACACGGTTATTAGTGGTGTTACATTTGTAAAAACAACATAGTGTTGAGGAAGAACCTGAAAGGTTTCAACAGACGAAGAAATTGATAATGAACGATTGAAAATAAATTCATAAAACACACTAAAAGCTAACAAGTTGTTAGTTGTAGAGTCATACTACTAAAAGGGGACATAATAGTATATATATAGTCGAATAAATGGAAAACTACAAAAGTAAATAAAATGGTTCATAACGTCATCTCCTAGATTTTATAACTCAAGACCATCTTGTATTATTGACACTAAATATTTCAATACGACTGCAAATTTTTTTCTGGCAGTATAATGGTATGGCGATGTCGTCGTCCAAAGGCATTTGGTTTCCAGACAATAACTTGAGTATATATGTATGAATCTCTATGAAATTGTACCACAATGTTCCATACCACAAAAGGAAGGTTGTGATTGATTTTTGGAGTTATTGTCCTTCCTGTTAAGAATTGAGGGGCAAAAAAGGGCCAAAAACAAGACGTAGGTTCCAAATATTGAAGACTTAATCACTATGATAGGCCACTAGTCTAATTACCACATGTTGAGATAGTCGGTAATATCAATTCGTTACACAGTGTGCTCGTGATTTAATACGATAAATATGAGTTCAGTAAATTCTATATGGGGATTCGAACTTCGATCTTACCCCATATGCAATTTACTTACCCATATATATCGTAATAGGTCACTAGCAAACTAAAAACCATAAGCTTTAACTTCATTTAGCTATAGGTAAATAAACAAATGTAATAACAAAATTACCTTACTCAAAGGAAAGTTAAAAAAAAACACAAATACCGAATTCAGGCCAAGAGTCATACTACTAAGAGGGGACATAATAGTAAATAGTCGAATAAAGGGAAAATTACAAATTTAAAGTAAATAAAATGTTCACAACAAGCATTTTTCTTGTTTCAGGACAATAACTTGTGAATAAGTGTATGGATTGCTATGAAATTGTACCATAAGGTTCCATAACTTTAAAAAGAAGGTTGGGATTGATTTTGGGGGTTATGTCCCAAACTGTTTAGGAAAATAGGACAAAAAGGGAAAAGAAATTTTTTGTTTCCGGACAATTATCATAACTTGTGAATAAGTGTATGGATTTCTATGAAATTGTACCTCAAGGTTCCATGCTTCATATCTTGACTTAAATCTAGAAATTGACAATGAGGGTGGGTTGAAAACAAAACTTTACGACAAAAGAGATGATTTCAGCTTTCCAATTGTGAACTTTCCATTTCTAAGTAGCAACATTCCAGCAGCACCTGCATACGGGGTATATGTCTCCCAATTGATACGATATTCCCGTGCTTGCATTTCCTATTATGATTTTCTTGATAGAGGGTTACTGCTCACAAGGAAGCTATTAAACCAAGAGTTTCAAATGGTGAAGTTGAAATCATCCCTTCGTAAATTTTACGGACGCCATCACGAGTTGGTTGACCGTTATGGAATAACCGTTTCACAAATGATATCGGATATGTTCTTTACGTCGTAACTACAATCCCCTTCCCTTTCATGAATGTGACCTACCGAATTATACTATTTACCGGATTTGTAATCACATAAGCAACACGACGGGTGCCACATGTGGAGCAGGATCTGCTTACCCTTCCGGAGCACCTAAGATCACCCCTAGTTTTTGGTGGGGTTCGTGTTGTTAATTCTTTAGTTTTCTATTTTGTGTCATGTGTACTATTGTTTTTATGTTTGTCTTTTTCATTTTTAGCCATGGCGTTGTCAGTTTGTTTTAGATTTATGAGTTTGACTGTCCCTTTGGTATCTTTCGTCCCTCTTTTAAAAAGTAGGTTGGGATTGATTTTGGGGGTTATGGCCCAAACTGTTTAGGAGAAAAGGACAAAAAGGGGAAAACAAGAATTTCCTGGTTCTGGACAATAACTTGAGTATAAGTCTATGAATCTCTGTGAAACTGTACGATAAGTTTCCATACAAAAAAGGAAGGTTGTGTTGATTTTGGGGACATGCCCCTAACCGCTTAAGTAAGAGCCAACAGGGACGAACACAATACTTTTCTTAAAATTTTAAATTGCTTTTTCTTGACCAATGTCAATGGGGTTTTAGTCAAAGTCTTGAAGTAATTGTGTATTTAGATTTTTAATTTTGGGCCCCGTTTTCAAATTGGTCAACGTTGAGGTCCACAGTGTCGAAATTAAACTTTGTTTTATTTCATCAAAAAATGAAATATTGGGGTTCTTCAATATGCCGAATCCAACCGTGTATTTGGATTTATAATTTTGGGTCCCGTTTTTAAATTGGTTCGTTCACATTAATATCAAAAGGGTCCAAAGTTAAACTTATTTTGATTTTAACAAAGTTTAAATTTCGGGTTCTTTAATATGCATATATGTATTTAGATATTTGATTTTTGGCACAGTTTTCTAGTTGGTCCAAATCGGGGTACCAATTTTAACTCTGTTTGATTTCAACAAAAATTGAATATATGGGTTTTTTTAATATGTTGAATCTAATTGTGTATATTTAGATTTTGGATTCTGGGCCCCGTCATCAAATTGATTCACATTAAGGTCAAAAGAGTCTTAAATGAAACTATGTTTAATTCATCAAAAATGGAATTATTGGGGTTTCTTTAATATGCTGAATCTAACCATGTATTTAAATTTCGTATATTGGACCATAACAGGTAAATGTTCAATTTCAATTTTTAAGGTCTTAGACCACATTCATTCTGCGTCAGAAACCTATGCTGTGTCAAATATTTAATCACAATCAAAATTCAGAATTGTATCAAACTTGAAAGTTGTGTCCATACTTGCACCAGCTGTTCAGGGTTCGACCTCTGTGGTCGTATCAAGCTATTAGGTCTTGGAACGTGGCGGGAAACGTTTGCGAAAAAGGACAACCCGTTAATGTCTCCAAGTAGGACAACCTTTAAACTGCTTAAATCCATCATTGAAAAAACAAGAAGGTGGATTGCAAAATTTTTACTTATTCAGAGTAAAAATGTTTCTCATACAAAAATAAACAATATTATATATACATATACAATTGTCCAACAAGATAATAATGAACGCAAAACTTAAAACGATAATAAAATAATACAGAATACAATGCTCTTCAACTTTGTACTTGTTTGGCTTTTTAACTATATTGATCTGAGCGTCACTGATGAGTCTTGTGTAGACGAAACGCGCGTCTGGCGTATCAAATTATAAGCCTGGTACCTTTGATAACTTTTGGCCTAGGAAGGGGTCAACTACGCCACCTGGTGCCAAAAAACAAAAACATAACTTAGAAACTTAAACTTTGAATCATTCACTTTTGTATTAAATAAACTCATCATAGATACCAAGACTAAATTTTGTATAAACGCATGACGCGCGTTTCGTGTACAAAAGACTCATCAGTGACGCTCGAATCCAAAACAGTTAAAAATGCGTATTAATAAAACAAAAAGTGTGATAAAAAAAAGTTCTACTCACAAATATAAACAAATAATTTTCAGATATTTTTAAACGTAAACAAAGTTATACTAGCAAAAAGAATCAGCTTATGATGTCAAATTAATTATTCCAACTTCATATCCCTCAAACTATTTAAAAGGAACAATAATCATAAAACTATTAAATAAAAATTTAATAGATAAATAATTTTCTTTTTACAATATAAAACGATACTTACATTTAACTAGTTATGAATCATATACAGTACAACCTGTTTATTAGGAACTGTTTACATCAATGTTTCCAGTAGTGAAGTTTTAATGTGTAATAATAGTGTAACGATTTTTCCAAATCAATTGTCGCAATGAATAATCAATTGTTTTAGTTAACTAAGAAAGCCATTCCCATATACGATTATCAATTCACAAATGAAATCATGCCATTAGTTTGATTAAAATTATACCTGACCAACAGGGATTTCAAGATCCTGAGCGCGTAAATATAAAGATGTTTAACTGATTCAGAAGATGGCAAATTAAATGCATATTAATGACAAGTTGAGTATAATGTGATGTGAATATAAATCCTGTCTAGTACAATACCGACACGCTGGGCTTAACGTGCTAGTTCACAAGGCTACAATTTGCAGGAACACATGTCACCCTACCAGGACATATTATTTTGTCTCGGAGCCGACCAGTCTTTGCTCTTACTCTTAAGACATTGTTGTGAGTGACGTCATTCTATTGTTTTACCCGTTCTTTATTTCAGTGATTGGACTATCATTTATCTGTAAGAAACCATTATGTTACCTTTAGCAGTCCAATATTTTTAAGAATAGCCCTTCTCTTTCTTAAAAATATTGGACAGCTAAAGGTAGCATAACTGATTCTTACAGGTAAATGATAGTTCAATCACTGAAATAAAAAAAAAATATTAATTACCCCAATTGTTTTCATCATTAAACAAAAATACAACCTAAGAACAAATGACAATTAAAAAAACATTTTATTAAAGTCAGCTTCCAATACAACAACTTTGTCACTCATCAAAACGGTTTCTTGAGGGAAAAAAATCACTTTCAAATTGATTTTTAACACTACCAATACCTATATCACAGCCATTTTTCTCATGTTTTCGTATTGTCTCTTTTAGCACTAATTCAATAAGTTGATTATGCTCGTTGTAAGTCTTGTTTTGTTGCTATTATGAAATTCTTTTTTCAAAAGATTAATCCTCGTCCGTCTTTAGGTTATCAAAATTGACCTCTGGTGTTGCTCTTATTCTTCCTAACATCATTTTCAACTACAATTAAAATGAAAAAAGCAAAAATGAAAAAAGCAATAAAGTAATGCTTCTTAAGATTGATAGATCATGCCGCAATCCGTGTAGAACGCCACAGGCGGGGTGTCGGCTATGTTTGACTCGGGGTGGCAATTTCGAAGCGAAGAAAAACTATCAAAGTAAGTTCAAGCATCAAAATTTCTTTTTTTAGAATTCTTAGTACCATATAATAATGTATTGAACGGAAGGAACCGAAACATGATCTATTTCCTGCAAGCAGAGGCAGTCGTTTTCAGTGTTCTGTTTTCTCAAACACCTCTCCCTAGTTTTCCGTGTTACAGATTCTGAGGCTTCACATGCAAATTTCTGGATAAAAACTACTTTAGACGACTTTCCCCCGTATCATTTATATAGAATTGAATTCCTATCATGGAATTTAATCAAATACCAGCTTCACACTTAAAATTAATTGGTTTTAATACTAGTTTTTCATCAAAATATAAAGTGTCGTTCGGGGTGTCAGATTTTGTGTCTCAAGGGGTTGAGGCTTTTGATAAAACAAAGAATAGATTTGCAAATAAATATTTATCTGATACTTTTTAATTCAAACACATCTACTATATTATAAAAACACATTACAAACTGAAGGTACTAAATTAAGCCTGTTTTTTTGTCTGATAAGACATGGGCTTTTGATTTCATAAATAGTAAAAAATAACTCAAAATATTTTGTTTTAAAGCTGGAAAATTATTTGTTTTCCTTTTCAGTTACTACCATGGTCAGAAAAAGTCACGGCTGTGGCTCAATGCACCAAAACATGGAGGAAAATCATATAGCAGACCTCCATAAAAGAATTGGCCGAAGCTACCAACAGTCAAACCCCATCATTGGCATCAAAGTTCTTCACCAGGTTCAAAAGCACTCGTGCACGCCGCAAAAAGCATTCACTCCAAAACGATTTCAATTAATCTCTCCAATGAAACACTCACCGGTATCTTTATCATCAAATGAAAATACAGCTTCAATGAGACTTGAAGACGATGACACTACTATTCTTAACGATTTCAAAACAGCGATCCAAAATCTTAAAAAACTTAATCTGGCTGCTGATTTTCTATCTTTTATCCAAATGGTAAAAGAAAATAATTTTCCTCTAGACAATTTATCTCTTCTTCTTTTCCTGGAGACGGTCAGATTTATGTCAAAAAGAATAACATCGGAAATGTGGTATCGGAAAAAAAACAAAGAGGTTTTGGAAAACTTGCTACAGACTTTCGTAAATTTTTATATTTAACGGGTGGACCAAAAAGTATTGGACACATTACAGAAAACTTGTGTGAGCGCGGAATAGCCGATCCGAAAGACGAATTTTGCAGTTCCAAGCCAAAAGATACTATCAAACTTCATCGCCATGGACCTGGACCTAAAGTCAACTTCTCCAGGCATTCTTTATCCTGTATTGAATATGTTACATAACCAACAAATTGATGAGTTTAAGGAATGGCAGGTGACAATTGGCGTTAATCGAGATTTGTAATTGTGATCAGTGGATCACATGCGTCATTGTTTCAGCTAACCGAACGTGTAGGAAGTGGCCTTTCTTGTATTAACTCGGTTCTTTCTAGTGCAAGTGACATATTTGGAAAACAATCACATGTTAATGAAAGCACAGTAGACATCTCGTATCAAGGAAACAATGTCAGTCTCATAGAACATGATGAAATGTTTCAACGTTAGAACCAAGATATCTAAAGCAGAGGTCATACTTTGGGATATCAAGGTCCATGGTGATGAGGTCTGATAGTATCTTTTGGCTTGGAACGGAGCTTAAGAAAGCTTCCCTGTATATCAAAGGCCCGCAGTTTATGCCATAGTAGTGTTTTATTCACGGTATCAAACGCTTTTCGCATGGCGATAAAGCATACATGCGTTGACAGTCGAGATATTTGCTTTCATGTCGATCCGGCCCATATTTAAAGTCGATCCGGCCCCAATAAAAAAATATTTTTATAAGGAATAAAAAAAAAATATATATTAATTGTAATTCATAAATGTTTATGAATTTTATTATAATGTAATTATAATTTTATAATAAAGTTGTAAGGTAATAAAAAAAAAGGCCTTTGACAAATATTTTCTTTATTAACCTCTGGTGTTGCTCTTATTCTTCCTAACATCATTTTCAACTACAATTAAAATGAAAAAAGCAAAAATGAAAATAGATGAGTATAAAACAACTAGGTTGATAATGTTTTCATTACAAGTTTTCAAGATTCTTGGAAATAATTATAATAAAAACCTATATAACAGAATTTAGTACAACCAACAGACATCAACATTAATCAGTTTCTATTTTCACTTTTTGCTTTAATATAATCATGGAAGTCAATACAATACTTCCATGATATAATCAAACTGTAATTTTGTATATAAGTCTTAAATAATTTTTTCTTTGTTTTCATCATTAAACCATAAATATGAAGAAAAAAAGTATATAGTTTTGTTATAAATCAGGGAATATTAATTTGCGTGTTTTCAGGTGTAAAATGGTGAAAACCTTATAATTGAAAAAAAACCATATATTATTCGATTATCTAATATAGTTTATTCATATTTTGTTATGGGGACGGATAGACTTTGCGCCGGATCGGTTTGGGGACGGAACGACCGGATACCGAGATATTTTTCTCTCGTTCAAAGTTAAGTATAATGCTTGGATATGTTCTTCACAGTTTCTACCGTTGCAAGAGCCATTTTGTTCCTCGCATAAATGATCGTTATCTTCTAACCACTTACTAAGCCGTTGATTAATAAGTAATACAGTATATTCTACATGGTGCTGATATCAATGTTATTCCACGGTAGTTTAGTAGTATACGTTCATCGTCTGCGTTCGGTTTCAATATTGGGTTAATTATTGGCAGTGGCTATTTTGCCGGCACCGGCTAAATAGCAAATTTGCTTTTTTGCCGGCACTGATTAAAATATCTTAATTCAAGTTGGCAAAATAGCTTATTTGTATAAAACTGGCTATTTGACCGGCACCAGCATATGGTATTTTGTCGGCTCTGATTAAAATATCTGAATTCAACCGGCAAAATAACATATTTCTATAGAAATGGCTATTTGACCGGCGCCAGCAATATAGAGATTTGTTATTTTGCTGGTTCATTGTAAAGAGCTATCTTTATTTATTTTTAATTTTCTATAGCAGTAGGCTTTGAAAATGTGCACTGTCAACATAAAAGAATCAAATAATTCCTGATATACCAGTAGTCAAGGATGTGTATACACATGTGTATACACATCCTTGCAGTAGTTAAATAGGAAAACAGCTTTCAATATTTGAGACACATAATCGTTTTAAAACATTAATCAGCCAAAGTGTAAGTAAGAATTTATATAAAAAAGACTGAAAAACAAAATAAAAATATTGAGCATCTAATTGTTGCAATGAAATCATATCTAAACATGTACATTTGTAGATGAAATTATTTCAAAAATCAGTCAGTCTAATATGCTACCGTGATGTATGTTTATTGTATAAGAATCAAATCTCTTTTTAACTGTATGTTATAAAAAAAAAAACGAAAGTTAAAAATCTCATTGCATTATACATTTCAATCACATATCTTCAAAAATCAAAAATGTTTAAATTAAACTTTCTTTTGAAATAAAAGTCAGCTATTTGCATAAGAGTATTTAACAAAACAGTTTAACTTGGCTTCCGCTTATCTTATGTCAGCACAATAACATATTTTCTATTTTCCAGCACAGGTTACAAATTCTATTTAAGACAGACAGACAGATACCATAAACTTATTGACATATAAACATGTCAGCCAGAGTTTGAGCTTGTTTTGCTATATCTATAAAAACAAGATTGACGAAAAAAGGTCATTTATTCAAAATCATAAAATGCAAAAAAATACAATTTGCAAATAAAACATTTGACATAAAAGTTCATAATTAATATGCAATTATAATACATAATTAATACGAAATTACATCAACTAAAATCATATCAATTGAATAAATGACAAATAATAGCAAAGGTGGGGAGAAAAATCTGCCCAACTAAAAAAAAATAATCTATTAACAAAACTACTTGTAAAGATAAATAAAGGGAGGTTTGCGGGTGGGAAATTTAAATTTCACGCAATGTTTTAGAATCACAAGTTATCAAGGCGAAAGTTAATGATAAAAGGAAGTGCACACATGGCACGTAAACTTGTGTTGACCCCGCAAGATCATTGACCAATAAGAAGTAAGGAATCCACTCACATGGTTTTCTACACGTGAAAAAGTGATACACAATTTAGACAATAAATCAAATAGCAATGTTATACAAATCTGACCCCAAGGTCACATCAGAGACATCGTAAAATTTACAATATAAAGTTCTCATTCTTTTTATCAGTTAAAGCTATAAAACTACAAAGTTAATCTTCCCTGCTGTCTTAAATTATTTTATTCCGCTTCTCAATTAGCAAATAAAATTGGTTTTAAGACAGACAGACAGATACCATAAACTTATTGACATATAAACATGTCAGCCAGAGTTTGAGCTTGTTTTGCTATATCTATAAAAACAAGATTGACGAAAAAAGGTCATTTATTCAAAATCATAAAATGCAAAAAAATACAATTTGCAAATAAAACATTTGACATAAAAGTTCATAATTAATATGCAATTATAATACATAATTAATACGAAATTACATCAACTAAAATCATATCAATTGAATAAATGACAAATAATAGCAAAGACGGGGAGAAAAATCTGCCACAAATACACTCTTACATTAAGAGTGGATCCCCCACCCGAGGGCTCTGGCGACATGAATCCAGTCTAAAATTCATGTTATAAAAATCAATTATTTATTAATAAAAAAACAAAAAAATTTTAAAAATTTTACAGATTGCAGTTACAGACCAGGCAATGCTGACATCCATAACATGCTCTCAGAACAAATCACAAATTAAACATATAATAATGTACACAACTGTAAAATTCAAAATTGAAATTAGCATTTCTTATGACAATGATTAATCACAAGATTAATAAAACAGACACAGGTTATTAATAACAGATATTAAAATAATTAAATGGCACATGTTTTGGCAGGCAATGCTGACCCAAAGCTGTGCAATAAATAACTTAAAAATTTTGCATCCTTATATATTTCATAAAAGCACTCGATTTCCATCTCCCCATCCCTTGAATCACGGAGTGGGGAATTCCCCTAGCTGCAGCAGAAGTCGCAGCCCCTATCCTGAAACTGTGTGCTTTATAGTACCGAGTATCTAAACCGATGAATGAGAGAGCCGACTTTAAAGAGGTGGTGAAATAAGACCTAGTAACTGGAGCTCCGGACTTAAATTGGAACAAAGGTCCACTTGAATGGCCAAATTGAGACAGATAGTGATGTACATGAATGACTGGACACGTAATATTATCTGCACAAATCGGGATATAGATGGTTTTTGGATGCAGATCACTGTGTTTATAATATGTCATGGTTAAAGACATACCTTTCAAAGAACTATTTTCACGATCAAATGATATGTCGCCAACCTGAAGCACCTGCTTTGTATCGGAGCCGCCTTTGGTCGATATCTCACCTACTCGTAAAAAGGCATAAAAAGCAAGTAGAAACATAGCCTTAAGGGCTAATTGGTTGTCTACATTAACAATTACACACGGCAAAGAGTCAATTAATTTGATCAAGATGTCCTTAGTTATAGGTAGTCTAGGGTCATTCTTGCCTTTCAAATTCTGTACACCTTTCAGAATTTTATGAATAACAAACATATCTGTTGGATCAGGCCAGCTATTTGATTTGTGCACAAAACTCAAAGCCGATATATGGGTGGCGATAGTTGATGGACTATAATTTCGTAAGAATAAATTAGCAATAAAATGAGATAGGAGTATGTGGGAAGATGGAAATGGTCTGCATTCAGCATAATACGTCTCACAAAATTGTAAATAACTATTTATCATTCTAGAGTAAGATTTGTGTGTAGCATCTGATAAAGATGCTGTAAACAACTTAGCAACTACAGATTTAAAAATTGCACTGGAACTATTGTCTGTTTTGGAGACAACCATGGAGCAATCAGGCGCACTTTCTGGAAAGAAAAACGAGAGAGGAGATCACAAACGACATTATGATTTCCTGGGATATGCTTAGCTCGGAAGTATATATTATGCTTTAAAGATGCTAGGACTAAACGTCTTACAAGTCTCATAATGACGCTGACCTTCGAAGAAGTTTTATTGATAATTTCAACTACTGCAGAATTGTCAGTGAAAAACAAAACCTTACGATTTTCTAAACATTTGCCCCATATTTCGACAGCTAGCACAATAGGAAAAAGTTCCTTAACGGTTATATGTTCAGGTTCAATTTCAGGAGGCCAACTACCTGTGAACCAGTCATTACCAAATACAGCTACAAAGCCTCCATGCACTCCTGCGGCATCGGAATACAGTCTTAAAGTATCAGAGGACACCCAGTTGTCGAATAGAAAGCATAATTTCCCATTAAAATGTTCTATAAACTCGAACCAAGCCCTCAGATCCGCTCTTGCTTCTGCATTTAAGGTGATACGGAATTGAGGATTAGTGTGACCTAAAGTGAGATTTATTAATCTTCGCAAAAAAGCTCGACCCGGTATGATAACACTGCATGCAAAATTTAATAAGCCAATTAAAGATTGCAAATCTCTTAGAGTCACACTTCGCCGTCGTTTGACGGAAACTAGCATATCATATATTTTCTCGATTTTATCAGAAGGCAACCTGGCTATCATTTCATTAGAATCAATTTCGATGCCATAAATGGTTAAAACCGTGGTAGGAAATCGGGTTTTTTCATGCTTGATTGGCACTCCAATCGTTTTACATAACTTCAAAAAGGAATGCAGTGCATAGTCACAAGCTTTACTACTTGCTTTACTAACAAAGACAAAATCATCTAGAAGATGGGAAACGTTAGAAATACCGAATGAACTGGTTAATATCCAATGAAGGGCAGTTGAAAACTTTTCAAATAGTTGACACGATGAAGAAAGGCCCATGGGGAGACAAGTATCATAGTAGAATTTACCATTCCATGTAAAGCCTAAAAAATGGTAATCTTCTGGATTTATGGGCAATAAACGAAATGCATTTTCAACGTCCGCACGTGCCATCAGGGCTTTATGACCTTGACTTTGAATTAAATGAATGACATTTTCAATATTTTCATAAGATACCGAAGTATATTCAGCAGGGATTGACGAATTGACAGAATTTCCTTTAGGAAATGACAAATCATGTATAACACGGTATTGAACTTCTTCTTTTTTCGGTACGAGACCCAATGGGGAACAAATAAAATTAGGCAAGGGCGGCGAATTAAAAGGACCTCTATACCGCCCTTTCTTAATTTCCTTTTCTATTTTTTCCGTCACAATTTCAGGTTTATCCAGCGCACTTTGATGATTTTTACAAGTCAGAAATGAAATGTTTTCACCATTAGCACCTAACTTAAAGCCCTTTGTAAATCCATTAATCAAAAATTCTCTTAGTTCCGGATCATAAAGCTCTAAGTATTTACTAAGCATAACCAGTTTAACTGGAGTTGGAAGGTTTACCACCTGTTGGTCGTTTATTACAGATGTCTGAAGCATGTTTTTGTCCACAGTGAACACATTGGTGTTTGAGTTTGCACGCTTTGCTTCCACACATACCAGTGTCGCAGTATCTCCAACAGAAACCGATTGGGTATTTACCTTGCTTCTGTTGGGTTTTACCGAGAAAGGGCGACCTGCTGTTTTTTGAACCAGACGACTGAGAATGTTGCTGATAATTGACTGAATGTTTTATAGCCGTAGCCAAACGGTATAATTCATCGTGCAAAATGACCCAATCTAACCTATGAACTACTCTCAGCTTTCTAAATTCTTCATCATAAAGTTTTACTGCCTGAATGCCACTCTCATAACCAAGTTTTCTCATATTATTTCCATATTTTATCAGATCTAACATCATGTGCGGATACTTAGTAAGATAAATTGATAAAAATATATCAAAGGCGTTATTCCACTGGTGCATGCTTGAAATTGCTTTTGGGTTTGAATTGGAAGTTGTCATAAGTTTGACACCAGTGGCAATTACATGAATTTCTTCAGTGGATTGAGTTTGTGGCAGTAAGGCAGCAAAATCTACATATTCATTATTGAAAATAATATTTCTAATTTTTTCATTTACATGATATGCTAAAGGCAATGAGTTCTTGATTAAATTTACAGAGCTAAATGTTATAGGAGTAGTACCTTCCCTCTGTGAGTCTAAATTATAGTTCAATGGTAGAGGCATCGAAGTGTTGTCTTGAAGCAAGCTGGTGTTAA
This sequence comes from Mytilus edulis, assembly GCF_963676685.1. Taxonomy (NCBI): domain Eukaryota; kingdom Metazoa; phylum Mollusca; class Bivalvia; order Mytilida; family Mytilidae; genus Mytilus; species Mytilus edulis. The sequence goes on from NC_092344.1 coordinate 75,660,597, forward strand.
CTGGATGTACAACAGTGTTCATTACGGTTGATGAAGAACAAGGCATTGGTGGAATAACTAAGCTTGGGTTTCTCATTGTAGAGGTACTTGCTTGAGTTTGCTGTGCTGTTGGATTAACTAACTCAGCTAGTGACGGCTGATGTTGAGATGTTGGTTCTTGAGATGATGGTTCATTTCGCATACGGTTAAGTAAAGCCAAAGCAATTTCGTCTGCCGTAGGCATTTTTTCAGGAGGACTTGTGGAAGATTGTCCCGCATTTTCAACGGAAATGTTACTTTCTGTGATATTTAATACTGTTGGTGACCTTTTTTGTGTCCGTTTTCTCTTCTCAGGTATGACTACTGGATCTGGCACAGTTACCGAACTGGAGGATTTAACCGAAGCTGCTCTCCTCTTTGGTTGTTTTGCTCTAGGCATACTTTAGTACTAGAGAAAAGAAAAAGAAAAAGAAATTGTAACAAACCGCTGAATGTATCCAAAAAAATAATTTTAAATTTGTTTTAATAATGCATTAATCTATATATTGCTGGTGCCGGTCAAATAGCTAGTTCTATACAAATAGGCTATTTTGCCGGCTCGAATGAAGCTATTTTGATTAGTGCCGGCAAAATAGCCACTGCCTTAATTACATTCGTCTTGTCCATTCTAATGGGACTTTCCGAGCTGAAAACATCCACTTATTATTTGGTACAGAAGTTCTTTTTTATTTGTGTCATTTTTAAGTACTGCTAGAATAAACTACTCTCTACAATCGGACAAAGGTCAACAATCTTAAGTAACCTTGTTGGTCTTCTTTACACTTAGAATGATTAACTTCAAGGTTATGTCCTGGTCCACAAATTAATCTAGTTTTTGCATTTTTCAAATAAACTAAAACAAACTAAAAATTTCAGGCTCATCAAGTAAAAGATCATTTCTGCATGTATGTAGTTGTTTTTAAATGGAATCCTGGTCTTTTAACCAATAAAAAAAAATCAAGCTTGTGGGGAAATATCAAGAAAATGTTATAAACACTTACTGAAGTGTTTACATTTTTACTTCTCAAATCACTTGTTTCAGTGGTTTTTAAAAAGACTCATTATTTTTGTGAAAATTGTCAATTTTTCAATACCGAAATCACATAAAGAGGTGATTCTGATATCCCTTGTTTAAGTTGTACCCCTGACTGACATATGTTCACTATTAAATAACTATTTGATTTAGTACTGCAACTGACATCGAAAAAGACGCTTAGTTAACGAGTTTAATGGTCCGGCATAACACACGGCTGCAAATTGTTTTAAATGATAGAATAATATCTATATTTTAATTTCCGTCGGGTCGTAAAAAGTTTCTATGGTCACATTTTTGTATTTTATCCCTTTAATGGGGGTACCCCTCAATTTACAGTTTTGGGTAGTTACCTTAAAATCAAAATATATATTTTTTGGTTAAGTTTCCCGCTATTTTCGTAAATATTTTCTATGCACATATCATCAAGGATCATCGGAATGATGAAGACATAAATATAATACCATCTACAAATAAAACTTTCAAACTTGAAGTTAGCTGTTTTTTAGGTAGAAATTTAACGCGTTTCTCTTTGAAAACGAGAAAACATATAATTCAAAAATAGTATTTGACATTTGAGAGGACAAAACATATTATTGCGATACTGCATGCAAATTTTGTTGGGCAAATTCCAAACAATTTTGTCAAAAACTCAAAAATAAAAACATCATTTGTACCTTTTTTAATTACGGAAATTTCCTATCCGTCAATCAGCTCCACCATTTATTTTTTCCTTCACCATCAATTTGATAGTTTCGATGTGATTATGTAGATTTTGTAGAAGAAGTTAATTTATTTTTGAGTGATTTGAATATATATAGTAGTTCGTTCGTGTATTTTCTGTAAATAAGTTATATTTTTGTTAATAAAATTTTGACTTTATATAAAAGTTAACCAAATCCTTCGGATAAGAGGTTTTTCCGGATAATGACTATAGTTGACATTGTGTAAAAATACATTGTATGTCAATGTTTAACCTCAGAGCAATTAATATGCATGCAAGTGGTCGGGGGAAAAGTACTATTGAAGATTCGCAGAGATTTGGTGTGTGACAAGGTGATGCTAAAACCAACTTCTCTTAATATTCTGCTTTCCGTGGGCGAATCATCAGTGATGTTATGAGACTTGCACCAGAAGGCAAAATTGGTGCGTCTTTAAATTAGATTGATTGATTGATTGTTGGTTGCTTAACGTCCAGTGACAAATATTTCATGCATGTTCAGGACGAGAACAAGTTAATAATAAAAACAATAGGTAAGTTTTGTCATAATAGAGGCCATTCGGGATGATGATCGGGAAAATTTAGACTGCCACTGGAAAATGATGGTATATTGGATTAGGACAGAAAAGTTCCATTGCAACAGGCCACCTTCGGACTCCTCAAAGAGTTGATGCAAGGGTTTTAACATGCAAAGAACGTGACACTCCCTTTACACGAGGCATCGGACGTAACGTCCCCATTCTGAGCGGACGTGACTGCGAACTTGATACATCCCGCACAGCCAAACGGACGCCCCACTTCGTTTTACTGCCGGTCGGGAGAAGACCAAGTGACCATATTTCGTTTCCCCAGTCACCCTTGGGGAACTTTAAATTAGAAACAACAGAAATCCATACATGCGATCAAACTGATCGACATGTATCCTCACAACCTGAGACTTTTATACGATCTTGCGCTCAGTTTCTTCCTTGTAGTTTGGATATGAAAACAGTGTTTTTGTGTAAAAGACAAACCTTTAAAAAAAAACAGAAAACTACGCAAAACTGAGTCCTCTAAACGTGTTGACAGTCTTTTAAGTTGTGCTTATTAATGTGAGTAATCATTTATCCATGCATCACCAAGTACTTATTGAAGTCAACACCTGTGCAATTAAGTAAAACAGTTACTGAAAAATTAGAATTTGAACTTGCTGTCAGTTCATTAATAACGATTGTTAGTGATGTGATTTGTTCTTCCATAAAAAAAGCCTTTCTCATGTAGCACATCCTCTATATATATATACCGATCAATTTTACCCAAGATTGTCTCTGATGCTTACCAAACTGCCAAACTCCAGAACTAAATAGATATTGTGACACCTTACAATTCATACACAGTGGGGCCAAGGGATATGAAATAAAGAGTTTAGTTCTGAACTCAATTTAGGGGATGCCATATCTGCTGCAGGAAAATTGAAGTCTATGTTAAGACTTTCAGAATTACAGCAAGGTCTGTCTGAAAATATTAAGGATACATTAAAAGAAGAACAATTACTTCACCCTGCCACCAGTGCTCTTATGAGCTATGTCCTCGTTTTGGTATTTCTATGGAAATGCATAGCTTGTTAATAGATATAGGAAGATGTGGTATGAGTGCCAACGATATAACACACCATCCAAGTCACAATTTATAAAAGTAAACCATTATAGGTCACGGTCCGGTCTTCAACACGGAGCCTAGGCTCAAAAGTTCATTTGTTAGTTAATTGACAAAAATAACACAAAGGCGCTTCTGAACCGTATATTGTCCCTAAAGATAACAAAAATTCGCAAATGGATGGCTATTACAAAATCAATCGTTTCTGTATCAACATTCGCCCCATTACATTTTGGATTGGCATATGCATATGGGAATATGGGTCACTAACATTGATCGAAACTTTGTACTCACATTTCTTTTGTGTTTCCTATGCAAAAGTAAGACTATATCTGACGAGTTTGACCGAATCATGACGGTATTTATGCTCCAGATAGCATTTGTACTCAAAAACTGTGTTTGCTTTGAACAAACTCTGTTCTACGCCGATCTTGTTCTTATGAAAAAGGGAAGTGTCTTGTAATGCTAATACGCGTACTGAATCCGCATATGATGACTAAGAGATTGATTCATGTCCCTATTTTATGAATACTTGAGCTATTGTGTGTCACTTTTAAAAGTTATATAAGGATCATGACTGATTTTGAATTACAACATTAGAAAATTAGCATTGCATTGTATAATTTTTCATCCTTCCCATAAAAAATTAATGAGTTAACTTTTTTACCAGGATTATCCAACTAAAAAAATGTTCATGCACCAAACTGACTTTGTTTTACACTCATTTTTTTTTAAACATCGCATTCGCCTCGTGTGACTATAGTATATTTGTGTTATAACTGCTTTGTCTAGACTTTGCAAATACACAATATGTATTTATCTATAACTAGATACTAATTTTCACAAAATACACAACCTTTAAGATGCAAAATTAAAAACACTGTTTTAGCGCTTGAATTTTGTTTTTTTCAAAGATAGAAAAAATATTGAAATAATTTGATAAACTGGTGTTTTATACTTTAGAAAATAATTCTGTAATATACTATAGTGAAATACTATACACAATATGAAAGTTTATGGATGTGAAAAGGTCAAGGCCACTTCTTCTTTTGCTATGTCTTAAATGGAAAAAAATCAGAGGGTTCGAAATCAACGCCATTTTTTAATGGCAGCTTTTCATATAAGTAGTCAAATTTGTCGTTTTAACATCGTTTATAGCATATGCTTATGATTGAATCGTTTTTGTAGCATTCTATTGAATAAATATCAGAATATTTCTCCTTTTTGTCCTTGTGGTTGAAATGTTGATATTTTTAGGTCTGACCTTTGACCTCAATTTCACAAAATTGTGACCACTCTGGATTTTTACGACCCAACTTTTCTTATTATACACGTTTTCCTCTTTCCATCGATATATAATTTAGGTGTGTGTTCTTCCGGACCATTAAAGTTTTAAAAAATGAACTCTGGTTGCAGTACTAATTCCCTTTAAACATGATATACTGACACATCAGTGAATGAATTTGTATTTGCATTAGTAAGTTATTTTTGAAATAAAAATGATATTCTAACATCTCATCTGTAGAATACAAAATTAATCTAAATTTTACGCCTAAAAAGATTTCACTAAATTCCATTGCTGATGTATGAAATAAAATAACCATATTTATCAAATCCATGTAAAATAGATAACATTACAATCATTTGAAAATACTTAGACATTTCTTCTCTATCACTGTCTATAGAAATCACCTACAGGGGTGTGATCAGAAAGTTTTAAAAACTCTACAAAATGTATATTCCAAAGAAAATAGTACATAATGAGGTGTTACAATTTTACATTTTCGTTAAAAAAAATCACTTCATTTTTTTAGGGGGAGGGGATCACATGATCTTTCAAAATCGTAGTTATCAATCATCTTTGAGTCAGTTCAAAAGGAATCTAAAACTGCACAATTGAAGCTGCCACAGTGATACTGTGAATTATGTATGTAAAAATGGCCTATATGTGTTAAGTGTCCAGTAAGTACAGCTGCAATTATATAGTTACTATTTTAAAGCAGCTGTCATAAAATTATCTTAACATATAGTTTTAAAAAAAACATACACGTTTGCATGCCCTTTATATAAATGAAAAAAATATAAGAAAACCGCTATCAGAAAAATATCCACAATAACATACAAAATAAGAAAAACGGAAAAATAAAGGAATTTGGACAACAAAGAGAAAACAGGGATTCGAACCTGAACCAATAAATCTCTTCTTCTAACTGGACCATTCAACTCACTCATCTAAATCTTGCGCCTTTCAACTTATTTTATATGATTGTGTAGTATGTATATATAAAGGTACAAGCCCTGCGTGTCCGTTGTACCAATGTGTATCATTTATTCACTGATATATATAAAATAGACATATAAATTGCAACCTATTGGTAGTCGAGAGGTTTCGTGTATGTGTTTTTGTCAGCCACACATAACAAACATCACGGAGGGGTTCGATTCCCAGTGAGCATAGTGAAGGCATATATACATGTAAAATTACAAAAGTTAAAGTTATCAAAGGTACCAGGGTTATAATTTAGTACGTCAGACGCGCGTTTCGTCTACATAAGACTCATCAGTGACGCTCATATCAAAATATTTATAAAGCCAAAATAGTACAAAGTTGAAGAGCATTGAAGATCCAAAATTCCAAAAAGTTGTGCCAAGGTACGTTTTTAAATTAATTCCATTAGTGAACAGAAATTGAAATTAAGGAAACAATTGCGTATAAGTTGCTGAGTCCATTTCAGCAAAAGATTTAGAAAACGTGATTCTAGATAAAGAAACCACAGTAAATAAATGGGCTGACGTCACGGCAATGGTTCAATTAGTATGAAAGTATATTTGTTTAAAACCCTGCTGTAATAAGGCACTTTAGCATGTACATGTATGTTACAACTTCTACAAGAAGCGTAGACAATAGTATAATAAATGGTAGTCCTAATGATTATGACGTCTTGTAAGGCTAATTAATTTCTTTTGCTGTGACCCATTTCTTCAACTTACATGTTTATTTGTACTAAATACACATGTAGATGAGGGTATATACTTCTACAACATTTTTGAAAATAAAACAGTAAGTTTCATATTACTTAATTACTGAAACAGTTAAATTTTTTACTTTCATAAATGTCCCCAAATGACAGCTTTTCCCCTTATTTGTAAGCAGAGATCAATTACCACTTTGCATTATAATTTAATTCCATCACAGCACAAGGCCAAATTACTGCATGAAAGCTTTGAAAAGTCCCCCTGCAGATTTTAGGTAATATGCCTGACTGACATGTCAGCAAATTTTGATTTTGTCGTACAATTATTGCCAATTGTCACTTGACCTGGCTACTGAGATTAAAATTTCTTTAGCATGTTTAGACACGAACAGGAATAATTCATCATTGGTGACTAGGCAATCGTGTAGCCCTGCTTTAAAACAACATTGAGAACTTTGTGCTGTGTTGTGGAAAATATTGTGATCATGGGAACTCTGTGTCTTACTTTTACATTTTAGTCCATTTACTGAATTCGTGTTCATTTTAAATCATATATTTTGTTGAAAATTATATTTAATCCTTTATTTTGTAGATTATAGGAAGAAGCTAATACTGTTTATATGGAAAATTTGAAGGAAGAAGACTTGGCAAATATGCAGTTTGAAGATAAAGTTAGTCATGTAGTAAATTTTTTATCACAAAAGTAAGTTGCATGTGTTAATAAAATTTCTGTAGATTATTCTTATTGTAGCTAAGGGATTATCTATTTGATAAATATAACCAACATAACATTTATTTTAACATGTTTAATGTCAAATTTAGTTTAGAATTTCAATTTTAAAAATCTCACTTTTTAGATTTTCAATGCCTGGGCCATTGTTTAACAAAATCTTTCACAAAAAAAATCTTCATCATAAAGGAAACACAAACAATTTTCATCATAAAGGAAACAAAAACTTTTATCATATTTATTGATTCTTTTTAATGATGATGAGTTTTACTTTTCATGCCTGTTCTACACATATTCCATAAAATACATTTGATGGCTTTTAATATCTTTTGGAAACTTTGTATTGTAGGAATCAAAACTATTTGCATATACATGTATGTACATGTCTTCAGTCTTCGTCTAAAACTGTTTGAACATGATTTATGATTTTTTCCTATTCAGTTACTAAAAAAGTTATAGCTATTTTTACTTGATTTATTTTTTGGGTGAGGACATCATTATCTAGTAGTCCATTAAAACATGTTTAAATTGAGGCTGATCTTTATTTGTAGAATTTCAAAAAGAGCTTTTAGAAGAGTGACGCCAATAATTAATGTGCAGAAGTTTATTTACCACATTAAAAAGTTTATAGATGATATATCACATTACAATCGGGTGAAGACATCAAGGTTACGTGTACCTGAAGGATTGTTAAAACAGCTTTTTGGTAAATTTGCAGAACTCTGCTGTTTAGGGGTAGAGTAAGTAGTATATATATGTCGACTTTAACCCTTCACCTTTTACTACAAGAAGCTGAATTTCAGGGCCAAATCTAAGATTTTGGTTTGATTGATTGATCGATGGGTTTTAAACACCACTTTCAGCACTATTGGTTATTTCGTGTCAGTCAGATTTTATTGTTGGAGGAAGCCAGAGTGCGCTCAGAGAACCGTTGAACTGTGGCAGGAAATAGGGTTCTGGAAACGGAGAAGTGATTTCTTCTTCCTGGAGGGACTGGGAAAACGTTTAGAAGTGTCATTTAGGTGTCAATATATGTCTTTGTTTTATATTCATTTAGTAGTTTTGTCAATATTGTTTCCTGTCTTTCATGGTATGATTTCTGTTTCAAATTGAAAAATTGTTTTATAGCATCATTTGAGCAATTCTACTTATACAATCATGTATATATACATGTACTGTGGACCGATACATCATTATTCATGAGATATCAATTTTGATGGGTTTCGTTGGTATAGGTGATCCAGGAAATTAAATATTCATGAAAGTACACATTTTCTATAGTTTGAATACAGATTTTGCTAAAAACATGAAATTCAAAAACCATAAAAAGGACAATATTTCCTCAACCCAGGAAAGTTGGTATCCACAAAAATAAATGAATCCACAGTATTTGAAATAAAATAAACTCAGCTTCAGTTACATATATGTCTATGTTTTAGCAGAAACTAAACAGTCATTATACATGTTATAATAACTGTCTTACTAATCAGTTTGAGGTTGAGGTTCACACCTATTTGCCCTTACCATCCCCCTTATATTCATAAGGTCAATTACAGAAATAGAGATTAAGACTAACAAAGACAACAGGAAAACAAAAAGGGCCATTATGAGAGCTCAAGGACCTATTCAGTAAATCATCATATTTTGCAGAAAAAGTCAACATTGACATTTCTTACAATTACATAATCCTGTCAAATAACCAAAGTAAATAATTTTAATTCTAATGCAACTTTGTTTGTAACGTTCGTTTTGATTGGATACCGTCGCCAATTTTCATGGCATCAATTCAAAACGTATGACAGATTTTAAATGTATGATTTGCATTGTTTTCTGTGAGTTTCATTAGAATGGAGATAACAATATTGTATTGTAAGCTCTGACGGCATCAATTGGTGATTTGATGGTCGCAAATACTCGTCTACTGGCTCCACTAACATGTCGCCAGTAAAATTAATTTGCCACCATCAAATCACCAATTGATGCGATCAGGGCTTAAACTACAATACAGTTATCTGCTAAGTGCAAGACCAAAATGTATAAGTACAAATTAATCATCTGGAAACATAAATGTGAATTTGTATGAAAATGTAACTGTAAGTAGTAAGTAGTAAGTAATTTGTTTATTATAGTGACTTGTGAACATAAATATAATACAATTACAAAGTTTATAGTCAAAGTTACACCCGGCCCATTGGACCTATAAGTCACCTTTTTAAAATATCAGTAAGGTTAAACATAATCACGTTATACATGTATATATACACAATTTCTCAAATCATTTGAAATTAAAGTTCAAAAAGTTAGAATAAATATACACAAAAATTAAATGTTCATAGATTATATAGCACCTGACGTCGGATATGAAATGCACGAACGATATATTTTGCTAATTTTCTTGTGTGAAGAGACATTAAAATGTTCAGTTTTTGTTCATGATTCAGATCTAAGAAGAGTTCTGTAGTTAAAAGTTCACCAAAAATGTTATTTCGACAATTCAAATAAAGCGGACAATTAAAGATAAAGTGTAGTTCAGTTTCGGCTTCTTGAAGATTACAAAAAATACAAAGTCTTTCTTCAGGTTTTTCACTTGAATATCTGCCTGTTTCAACTCTTAATGGTAAAATTCCACATCTTAACTGTGCCAAGTACGACCGTTCAATTTTACTTAAATTTAATTCAATATAGTGTTCAGTTTCGAAAATAGTTTTGAATGTCTTATAGGTACGTAATTTTGAGACGCTTTCGATAGAATTACTCCAAATGTCTGAATAAAAACGAGAAATGTTAAGTTCCACCAATGACATATCAACCTGTAATTTCAGTTCGTAATAATGTCCTAATTCAAGCTTGTAGAAAATATCCTTTAAATCGCTACACCAATTATTTTCACATCGTTCATAATCAAAGTCGAATGCTATTCTTGTAATGCGGTTTCTGTCAAATCGAATTAGTCTATTCCAATATCTAACCATATTTTTCCAGTGTCTATATTGACTCGGGATCCAACCAATATCTCCGTGTATAGCCAGATTTGGTGCGTACCTATGAACTCCCAAATAGTACCGAATAGCTCGATTCTGAATGTTGTCTATTGGTTGATATTTCCGATACCCCCATACACCAGACGAGTAATCAAGTATAGGAACAATGCAAGAATTAAACAATTTCTCATACGATTTATATCCAAAGTCTTTGAATCCGTGTATTTTACCAATTATGTGTCCAAATCCTCGGCCAGCACTTTTAGCAAGTATTTCCGCATTTAATAAAAAACTGCCATTATAGCTAAATGTTACACCTAAGTACTTATACTGATTCACTATTTCTAAAGAATTTCTACCAACACTAAAATTATATTCTGTTTGTTTGGATTTCCCATTTCGAAAGTGGATACATTTCGATTTGTCAGTATTAATCAAGACTCGCCATTGTTTACACCACCGATGAAGTTTATCCAACATACACTGCAGGTCCAATTCTGATTTAGCTATCAGTGCAATATCATCAGCGTACAATAAAACTGACAAGTTCTTATCAGCTAAATCGATTCCTACACCTAGATCGTTCAGTTCATTAACCAAATCATTAATAAATATAGAGAAAAGTGTTGGTGATAAATTGTCCCCTTGTTTTACACCGGATTTACAGTCAAATCAACTTGTAAGCTTGCCATTTAATCGGACGCAGGATTCGGAATTCTGATAAATGCTTTTGATAGAGTTATACAGTTTGCCATCAATGTTGTTTTTAAGTAGCTTATATAGCATCATATCCCTGTCTATGAAGTCAAAACATTTTCTGAGGTCAATAAACGCCACAAAGAGTGATTTATTGTTGCGGACGATAGAATTGAGTGTGTAAATGTGATCCTCACAAGATCGATCTTTCCTAAAGCCGTTCTGTTCGTCTGCCAGTATGTCCTCGTTTTCTAAGTAGAATGTTATCCTTTTATTCATAAAAGCACTATATAATTTGCTTATGCAAGACAACAGGCTTACACCTCTGTAGTTCATAGGCATTCGTGCATCCGATGAAGGATCTTTAAGTATCGGACATATCACAGATTTTCTCCAAATTGACGGTATAAGGCTAGTGTCCAAAATGAGTTGAAATAGTTTTAATATAGTCTCTATCACAATCGGAAACTTCTGTACAATGTACGGGATTTCGTCGAAACCACTGGCCGACTTTGATTTTGAGTGCATAACGATATCGTGGATTTCATCTAATGTAATGTTTCGGTTCAAGTATTCATTCTGTATAAATAAAGGATCCTCCATGTTAGTCTCTAGTAGATATTTGTGTGACATGACAGTTCTATAGTGTTCATAATCAAATTCGTCACTATTGCTTCCGGTGTACAAATTTTCAAAGTCAATCCGCCATTTATCCAACACTAATTACTTATCTGTTTCTATATTCCCACTTTCGTCGACAATTTCTATTGGTATAGACTTGTGATTTCTCGGTCCGAGGTTGCGAATTTTTTCCCAAAAGTCGTTCGGTTTTTTCGTAGTCATAGCTTCAATATCTACCGCCTTCATTTTTCTATATGTTCTTTCGGTTCGTCGCAGTGTTTTATCGAAAATATCTCTGGCTTGTATATAACTGTTCCGTAATGACGCTCTTGTATTACGATTTCCTTTACAGTGGGTGAATTCCTTTTCCTTAATCGACATCTTGTTCCAAAGACTCATCAAATTGTCATTCCAATACGGTTTTCTGTGTTTGTAACGTTTCTTAGAGCTATTATCCTCGAATTTTGGAATTTTATCGTTCATCTCTGATAAAATTATTTCGCACAATTCATTGTAGATTTTATCAATATTATCCTGAGTTTCTCTACAACGCTCGATGTTTTCTATTAAAGTAAGTAAGGCAGACCGTTGAATATCACTAGTCATAAAACCTAACGGTATCTGATTAAGTTTATAACGAAGATTTGAGTTGCGTTTTTCTTTTGTTTGCGTTGCGATGCAGTGACGCATGATATTGAATTCCGCCACAATAGCTGAGTGATCAGGCAATTTAAACTTGGCACCTATAAGATCGTGTAATTGAAAGTCATCAACAATCGATTGAACCGTTAACACCTTGAAGTAACTTATATCTTGAAAAATATCCTGCGGGACACATATGAAATCAACTACCGCTTTTCCTTTCTTCGAAATTGAAGTAAAATTATCCCCGTCGGCAAATCTACCGTTCAGTACACAAAATTTTGATTCGTTTAGAAATTCCATAAATTCATGCCCGTGCTGGTTATTACACTTGTCTATTTGGATTCTTTTTGCAATTTCATCGGTCTCGAATAACAGTTCGGACAGGGATCCAATTCGTGAATTAAAGTCACCAAGAAGAAAAAAGTCATCGCTATCATTATTCATGTAAATTTGAGCAAGCAAATGTGCGAAAAATCCTTGGGCATCACGTCCTCTGTTTGAATTTTCAGGAGGCAAATAACATGCGAAAACTATAAAACTGAAATCTGTATTGCGGCTTTCGAATTTTAGTCCAAGTATTCCATCGACCGACTTGTCAATTACCGAAACATTGAAAATTTTAAATATCAGATCTTTCACAAAGATTCCAACTCCTCCCGAGGCTTTTGGTGCATTGATATGTATTTCTGTTCTATTAAATCCGAACCATCTATAACCCGCCATAAAAATATTGTCTTGCGCTTTTAAGTGAGTCTCGCACACCGAAATTATATCACATTCAATTGCATTGATGATGCCTCTTCTTAAATCACAATTTTCTCTAGTCCATCCCCCAACATTAATGTGTCCGAGTTTAATAGATGAAATGGGCCGGTTCTGGTCCTATGGATGTGGGTTCTCGTTTTCATTTTGCTGATTTTCAGTTGGCGGTGATTGGTTGTTCTTTGGTTTAATACGACCATTTGCGTCAACACGGAACGATTTACCCTGTGGCAGATTTCTAAGAACAGCACGAGCGTTCATCTCTATTATACGTTCCACACGCGACTTGCTGCTTTTAATGTATACATTTTTGTAAATTTCATTGTCTTTAAGTTTCATTTTATTTCTCAAAACTTTGACCTTTTCATCTTTATTTCTTAGACTGAATTTTACAATCCCTGGGCGATCATCAAATCTATTCGGCAGACGAGTTGCAGCGGTAACATGAACATATGAAAACACATCTTCGCCAAGTGCGCGGATAAGATTTTCAGTTTTATATAGCAAATCTTCACTTTCCGTAACGGGTATGCCGCTGGCTGTTATAGTTATTTCTGGATTGTCAAGCGGATTGACCGGGTTTAAGACACCGATACCGTTAAATGCAGATTGAGTGTTATTGTGTTCTTCAATGCCCTCTAGACGTGTTTGTAATGATTGAACAGTAATTAGGAGTTGATCTGTACGTCTTGTTTCACTACCAATGTCAACTGATAACTCATCACGTAGTGCTCTAATTTTGTTGTCTACATTTGCCATTAAATCAGTTCTAAGTTTATCAAGTTTTGACTCGAACATTCGTTTCATCCCTTCTTGGTTTGTTTTGAGATCTTGTATAGCATTTACGATAGTATCAAGTTTTTCAGAGACTGTAGGGTCTTTGTTTTTATTCACATTTTTCGCATCTGAGGCCATTTTTGTTTCTGAGTGTTTTTTCGTAGGGTTATGATCTGGTTTGGATGTTTCACTAAAGATACTGCTTTCTAGATCGTCATCAGAATTATATAAAATTGAGTTCGTGTGATTTAATATTTCACTCACCGATATATCTGAGTCGTGTATGTACTCTGTTAACTCTCTTCGCCGTGACTGTTTACTTTGTTTGTTGTGTTTAGAATCAGTTCCACTTCCACTACTATTTCTATCCTTTCTTTTCTTACTATTGTTTTTTGACATTATATACTAACATTGTAAGTCATCAAAAGTCTTTGCATAGTCTATATATCCAACATAAATATCAAATTTCGAACACTGATTAAAAAATTAAAAAATCAAAAAATTATTTCATTATAATTTGGTTCTTAACAAGCGCATATATATTTTTACTGAAAAACACAAACTGCAAAGATTTAATTATCATATTATGTTTGTATTCTAAAAACAAATGAATTTAGATGGATAGTAAATCTAGTAGGACACTTTTATTTTAAGTACGCTATAGACAATATTGGCATAAAACTGTGGATAAGAAATACTAGTCAATATAAGATTTTTAGTCGTCAAATTATATTTAAGTTCAACATTTGACATTGGTATCGGTTTGTCTATCAGTAGCATGAGTAGTAAAAATATTTTGAAAACATTAAATATTTTATTTTAGATTTTGTAATGAAGCTAATCAATCTGTTTGGAAAAATTTAGATGGAATAGAAAATGTTACTTCTCAACCTGGTCTGAGACTTGATAAGTGTGGATTTAATAATGAGTACACAGGAGAATTGATATCAGTGACTCAGGTAAAGAAGCAACAACACACAACATTTGTTAGTAATGTCTCCCTCCACAATTGTGGGTATTCATATTGTGATTGTACAGGGTGTCTGTTTGCTTTTTCATCTGTCTGTCAATTTTGTTTTCATCACTCTATCTTATACACATTATAGTACTGCAACCAGAGTTCATTTTTCAAAACTTTAATGGTCCGGCAGAACACACACCTAAATTATATATCGATGGAAAGAGGAAAACGTGTACAATAAGAAAAGTTGGGTCGTAAAAATCCAGAGTGGTCACAATTTTGTGAACTTGAGGTCAATGGTCAGATCTAAAAATATCAATATTTCAACCACAAGGACAAAAAGGAGAAATTTTCTGATATTTATTCAATAGAATGCTAAAAACCGATTCAATTATAAGCATATGCTATAAACGATGTTAAAACGACAAGTTTGACTTCTTATATGAAGTGCTGCCATTACAAAATGGCGTTGATTTGGAACCTTCTGATTTTTTCCATTTAAGATATAGCAAAAGAAGAAGTGACCTTGACCTTTTCACATCCATAAACTTTCATATTGTGTATAGTATTTCACTATAGTATATTACAGAATTATTTTCGAAAGTATAAAATACCAGTTTATCAAATTATTTCAATATTTTTTCTATCTTTGAAAAAAAACAAAAATTCAAGCGCTGAAACAGTGTTTTTAATTTTGCATCTTAAAGGTTGTATATTTTGTGAAAATTAGTATCTAGTTATAGATAAATACATATTGTGTATTTGCAAAGTCTGGACAGAGCAGTTATAACACAAAATATACTTAAGTCACCCGAGGCGAATAGTGGGATAATCCTGGTAAACAAGTTAACTCATTAATTTTTTAAGGGAAGGATGATATATTATACAATGCAATGCCAATTTTCTAATGTTGTAATTCAAAATCAGTCATGATCCTAATATAGCTTTTAAAAGCGACACACACTAGCTCAAGTATTCATAAAATAGGGACACGAATCAATCTCTTAGTCATCATATGAGGATTCAGTACGCGTATAAGCATTACAAGACACTTCCCTTTTTTTTATAAGAAAAAGCAAACACTGTTTTTGAGTACAAATGCTATATGGAGCGTAAATACCGTCATCATTCGGTCGAACTCGTCAGATATAGTCTTACCTTTGCATAGGAAACACAAAAAAAATGTGAGTACAAAGTGTCGATCAATGTTCGTGACCCATATTTAATATGCATATGCATGATGTATCTGCACTGCCAATCCCAAATGTAATGGGGCGAATGTTGCTACAGAAACGATTGATTTTGTAATAGCCATACATTTACGAATTTTTTGTTATCTTTAGGGACAATATACGGTTCAGAAACGCCTTTGTATTATTTTTCATCAATAAACTAACAAATGAACTTTTGAGCCTAGGCTCCGTGTTGAAGACCGGGCCGTGACCTATAATGGTTTACTTTTATAAATTGTGACTTGGATGGTGTGTTGTATCATTGGCACTCATACCACATCTTCCTATATATATTAACAAGCTATGCGGGCATCATTTCCATAGAAATACCAAACGAGGACATAGCTCATAAGAGCACTGGTGGCAGGGTAAAGTAATTGTTCTTCTTTTAATGTATCCTTGATATTTTCAGACACACCTTGGTGTAATACTGGAAGTCTTAACATAGACTTCAATTTTCCTGCAGCAGATATGGCATCCCCTAAATTGAGTTCAGAGCTAAACTCTATATTTCATACCCCATGACCCCACTGTGTCTGAATGGTAAGGTGTCACAATATCTAGTTAGTTCTGGAGTTTGGCAGTTTGGTAAGCATCAGAGACAATCGTGGGTAAAATTGATCGATATATATAGAGGATGTGCTACATGAGAAAGGCTTTTTCTTATGGAAGAACAAATCACATCACTAACAATCGTTATTAATGAACTGACAGCAAGTTCAAATTCTAAATTTTCAGTAACTGTTTTACTTAATTGCACAGATGTTGACTTAAATAAGTACTTGGTTATGCATGGATAAATGATTACTCACATTAATAAGCACAACTTAAAAGACTGTCAACACGTTTAATGGACTCAGTTTTTTTTTTAAAGGTTTTTCTTTTACACTAAAACCCTGTTTTCATATCCAAACTACAAGGAAGAAACTGAGCGCGAGATCGTAAAACAGTGTCAGGTTGTGGGGATACATGTCGATCAGTTTGATCACATATATGGATTTCTGTTGTTTTTTAATTTAAAGTTCCCCAAGGGTGACTGGGGAAACGAAATATGGTCACTTGGTTTTTTCCCGACCGGCAGTAAAACGAAGTGGGGCGTCCGTTTGACTGTGCAGGATGTACATCAAGTTCGCAGTCACGTCCGGTCAGAATGGGGACGTTAAATCCGATGCCTCGTGTAAAGGGAGTGTCATGTTCTTTACACGTTAAAACACTTGCATCAACTCTTTGAGGGGTCCATAGGTGGCATGTTGCAATGGAAAATGTCTGTCCCAATCCAATATACCATCATTTTTCAGTGACAGTCTAAATTTTCAAGATCATCATCCCGAATGGCCTCTATTAGGACAAAACCTACCCATTGTTTTTATTGTTAACTTGTTCTCGTCCTGAACATGCATGAACTATTGGCCACTGGACGTTAAGCAACCAAAAATCAATCCATAAATCTAATTGAAAGACGCACCAAGTTTTCCTTCTGGTGCAAGTCTCATAACATCACTGATTATTCGCCCACGGAAAGCAGATTATCAAGAGAAGTTGGTTTTAGCATCACCTTGTCACACACCAAATCTCTGAGAAACTTCAATAGTACTTTTCCCCCCGACCACTTGCATGCATATTAATTGCTCTTAGGTTAAACATTGACATACAATGTCAACTATAGTCATTATCCGGAAAAACCTCTTATCCGAAGGATTTGGTTAACTTTTATTTAAAGTCAAAATTTTATTAACAAAAGTATAACTTATTTACAGAAAATACACGAAAGAACTACTATATATATTCAAATCACTCAAACATAAATTAACTTCTCCTACAAAATCTACATGTTAAATGTTAAATACTGTTATTGAATCATATGTTTTCTCGTTTTCAAAGAAAAACGCGTTAAATTTCTATCTAAACAACAGCCAACTTTAAGTATGAAAGTTTTGCTTGGAGATGGTATTATATTTATTCCTTCATCATTCCGATGATCCTTGATGATATGTTCACTGCATAGAAAATATTTACGAAAATAGCGGGAAATTTAACAAAAAAATGTATTTTTGGATTTTACGGTAACTACCCAAAACCGTAATTGAGGGGTACCCCCATTAAAGTGATAAAAAACAAAAATGTGACCATAGAAACCTTTTTACGACCCGACGGAAATTAAAATATAGATATTATTCTATCATTTAAAACAATTTGCAGCCGTGTGTTATTCCGGACCATTAAAGTCGTTAACTTAGCGTCTTTTTCGATGTCAGTTGCAGTACTATTATACTTCATTCATTGGAACTTATTACTTATTGGGACTATTGTGGGGCAAATAGGTATACTCAATAGTTATGTGTTATCCCAAAGTCTTCCCAACCACACAATATTTGAAGTGAAAGTTATATACATACTTAACACATGACATGGGCAAAATCTCTTTGTTCTTACTGTACTATAATCTGGATAATGCACAGCAAAGGTGTGCATTAACTACCTCAGATATACTGCACAGTTCAAATCTATTTTTACCTTTAGGGGCGGTTCCTAGATGTTGACAGGGGCGTTATTCTATCAAATTAAAAAAATATATCACCGAGTGTAGCGAGACTAAAACAATATTGACGATTTGAAGGCAAAACACGATACTTTGTCCAATCCTAGGGTGAACGACATGTTGAAATTGAAATTGCGACAAAATTAAACTTTGTACAAACATCGTAGTTTCAAAATAGGAAAAAAGAAAGGTTTCTCATTCCTTTTTTTTCATCTTAGCTTGAACATAAAAATTTTATTGTATTTTGCGTACAACATAAATCTTAAATCAGTGTTTTAAAGTCAGAAAGAGAGTTAAAACAATGTTTGGTCATTTCCGCCAAAAAAGAAGTGTATCTAAGAATATCCGAATTTAATATAACGACTTTTTCAATATCTATTCCTAGCTGGAGATCAATCAGACTTCATTTAGATGGACGTGTCTTAAAAATTAATACAGTAGATACAAAAAAAATTGGGGGAGGGGGAGGAAAAGATTGGAAAGAGAAACGTATTTTCTGTTTATTCAACATTTAAAATTTAGGTAATATATCATCTTCCTCGGTTTATCTTTCTCTAATTTAAAGCACATCATTGATGGAAAGATTTTCAAAAGCAATTAATCTAAACTCAATAACCCTTTCAGTTATGATTTTTTTTTCATACAACGATTTGAAGGTACTCAAATTGTCAAAGTCTTAATCGTCACTTATTAAATAAAAAAATGGGAATAGATTAAACAGAAACATTAAGAAAAAATCTACCATTAAATCGCAATTTTACAAAAAGTCTAAACCCCAAAAAAGTTGTCAATTTGAAACTCACCAATGAAAGTCGTATTTCCCCCTTTCTTAGGATCCGTGGATTGCGGAAAATCGTCCACATCTAAAACGTTCACGTAAATTAATGACGTCATGTGTTAAAACAGTTATTGGCCAATCAAATCGGTATATAGAATTTAATCTGCACGCGCTCAGGATGACCCTTTAACCCGAACTCCTACGTCGTTCGGGTTAATAAGGGTCACCTGAGCTGTGCAGATTAAATTCTATATACCGACTTGCTTGGTCAATAACTATAACATATACTTAATATATGTTGTAGTTGTGCACCATATATTTATTTTTTCATTGAGAGACCATAATGGATTTTTAATGGAATCTCAATACATGTAGTAGCTTTGCCATTTATATAGAGGAACACCTTGTCATCCACAATTCTTTGCTGGTTTGAATACAACATAATTATGTGTGTACATAATGTTATTTTTAACTGAGAGACCACATTGGAAATTTAGTTGGGGTCATGATAGGTGAAACAAGTCAACATTTGTTTTTTGGTAATACCCTGCAGTCGTCCTGCTAATCCTCTTTAGCCACTCAATGATTCAAAGTAAAACATTAATTATATATATACTAATAAAAATTATAGTCATACAACAAATATTTGTTTTTTGAAATGACGACTTTTTGGTGGGCCCAACTCTTGAGTAACTCAGGAATTGTTCGTATACTAAACATTTTCATTATGAACTAAGAAAGACAACTCAATTTGGTTTATAATGAAACTTTTTTTAACATATTTGATTGATTCATTGTTATGTAGTTTTACAGTATTAATTTATTTTCTGCAATAAAGGTCTTTAAGAATAATTTACTTTTGATCCAAATAAGGACTTCTGAATTGATAAGCATTAATTCCACAAATCTGCTTTAGGTTGAAGGTGAGTCCTTTGCATTACTTAATGTAACTTGCATTTATAAACTGTAGATCTGTTCTAATCATGTAAATGGTCTTCAGAGGAGTAACATACTGCAATCCAAACGTCTGCTGAAAAAAATTCATACACAAAAAAACAATTCAATACACTTCAATTGTTCACATGGAAAGACCTAACGAATAAATAAATGATTGATGCACAAATATAAGAACCTATTCTTTCTCTGTTTTAGCTAGGTAAAGCTAAGGGAGGAAGAATTTGAAAGTAATGAACCACCAAAAAAGTAGTATAGAAGACATGCACGACGTTCTGGAGGATCAGATGCAGATGCATATAGTTCAGCAGAAAACAGTGATGTAATAGACTTGGATTTACAGGACTATGTACTTGGACAGCATGCTGGGCAGCTTTTGTTAGATCTGAACAGAGAATATATCAATAAGGAAGATAAATATTATGAAGATGATAGAAAAATAAATATGCCAGCTGGCATGATTGTTAATGGTATATATGTAAGTGCTCTAGTCAATCAAGTGATGTTGTTTCAGTCTTAACTTTAACCATGACTTTTGTTACAATTTATTTACACACTTATTTAGAGTTCATGAAATTTTAATGACTGTAAGTCATTACGACTAGGACAGAGGACATTCCTGCTTTTCCTACAGAATGTTTGTCAGTTTTTTGTTTACCCTGGAACTTTTTCAGGTATCAAAAAAATATCATAAAACTGAATATCTGTCTTTTGATATTGAATTCAAAGTTTTGTTTCAAAACCATATACATGAATATACATAAGTTGTGAAGTTGAAGCTTATAAATTAACACTAAATATCAAGGGCTAAAGAGATCATTTGTATTTTCTGGTCCTCATTGCATTTCACATGTAGGAGTAAGAGCAAAGGCTGGTTGGTCTCTCGTCAGAACTACAGGATCCATTGATATGACATGATGGGAAATGGTGCATTGTGTTCTAGCTCAGTTGACTCAGGATAAGTATGTGACTCGTGTGTTAGTCTAGTACAAAGCAGGATACACTCATATCATATTTACATATACAAATTATGAATTTGCATGAAATATGGTTTTTGGAATTAAAAATCATCAACTCATAGTATTTTATATTGATATTTTATAATTAGGTTTACATAACTGTGTTAGATATGACATTGAGACACTATCAGAAGTTAAGGAATAACAAAACACTAGATGAAAATGATAGAGCTACAATCTATTATACGCATGCAAGAAATATCCTTATGGAAAGGTCTCGGAGAGTTTTAATCGGAGAATTCCTGAGACTCAACAACATGGAGTTGACTTGATTTTTAAGAGGTAAATAACAATTTACAGCTGATTACTAACCTGGGTAATCAGTGGAATATAACAGGATATATCAAGAAAAGCTCGGTTTCTTGGTATAACAATGTAACAAGCATATTTGGTGAATAAATATATAATGTCGTTAAAAAAAACAAACAAAAACTAAATAATTTATTGTTGAATTTTAAAAGTGTATCTGACTACTTTAAGGATTCTATAATTTTAACAAATTTTTCAAGAAACATCCCTTTTTTGCCTGTGTTACAATAGAAAGAAGAAATCTAAATTTGATCAATATTTAAAAAAAGATATTTTAAGGATGGGTGAAGCAAATAAAACAAAATATCAGTTAAATATTGTTCATTAAGTACTGACTTGGGATTGTCACTTTGATACCATTTTGTCAACAATTTTAAAACTTCAGTGCTTAGAAATTAGAAGATCTTGCAAAAACTTTTGCTTTTGTACTAACCTTTAAAGTGGCAAACATTGGTATGGTATTTTTCAAAGTTTGACAAAAATATTGGTGACGTTTCTCCAACATTTGGTAATTAAACTAAAACAACATTAGGGATTATGGGGTCCTCCTAAGGACTGGATCTTGATATCTACCTGTAATTCACCTGTTCTTGACCAAAATATTGTTAAAAAGGTATATATTTTTTAATAGTCTCCCAAAATTGTAAAAGTCCATATAGTCTAACACAGTGATGTAATTTTTTATTTTATATAAAAAAAAGATGTGCAAGGTATGATAGACAATGAGACAACTCTCTACAAGAGACAAAATGAAATAGAAGTTAACAATTATACATAAAAAAGAAGATGTGGTATGATTGCCAATGAGACAACTATTCACAAGAGACCAAATGACACAGACATTAACAAATATAGATCACCGTACAGCCTTCAACAATGAGCTAAGTCATACCGCATAGTCAGCTTTAAAAGGACCCGAGAAAACAAATGTTTAACAATTCAAACGAGAAAACTAACGGCCTAATTTATGTACAATATAATGAACGAAAAACGAATATATAACACAGCAACGACAACCACCGAATTACAGGCTCCAACCATTCCCCTTATCTTGAGACATTGGTGCAACAGAACAATAAAAGAACTGTACAAAAACATACATAAACAAGCAACAAATAATCTAAGACTAAATTATCAATCACTACACATCCAGTATCCGTTACCGTACGGCCGGAAGCAATTTTTTGCTTTTTTCAATATTTTTTCTCTATTCTTCATAATAATGTATTATAGAATTTACAATGTTGCGATCTTGAATAAAAATTAACATTTTATATTTTGAGAGCTATTAAGAATTTATATATCTTGAGTCATTAATCTTATATAAAAGTACAAAACGCAGCTTATTATCACCGATACAGAACTTTATTCAAAATTCTTAGTCAACTAGCATTAATTGTCCAAAGCTCAAGTAACAAATCAAAAATACTAGTAGTGCACAATATTCACCAAGCCAGTTCCCACAGTTAAACACTATGATAGATCACGACGCGACGTGATGTACCCAATTTGTATCAGCTCCGTTTTCGTGGAAAAAGTGGACAGATATACGACTGACTATTTCATCTGCTAAGACAGCATACCACGAAAACTGGCTTCGGCTCTAGTGATATACAGACAGAACGACTATGTATATATATGGTTCTTCGCACTAGAAGACAATCGCTTTTGGTGACTTTTTACATAAATAAAACTTGGCTGTTTTGCATCGGTTTAGATTTTAACATCTACATGTAACACAAATACAAAAATATATCAAGTAATAGAATACATTACTAAAATGAGGTACAGTCAGTGAATATTTCGATTTTTCATGTTACTTGTAATAAAAAAAATCTTTTAAAAAAATAATTTCGAGATTATTTCAGATTAATATATGGTTTGTTAATGTTTTGATATAAATATTTTTTTATAATACTTTAGTTAAGACCTGATATAGTTAAATTACAGGTAATTATCACGATGCCAGTCCTTATGAGGACCCCCTAATTCCTTATGTTGTTTTAGTCTAATTATCAAATGTTGGAGAAACGTGACTAAACCAAAATATTGTATTGCAGTGACAGTTTTTAAGGCAGAAATTATCAGGACTAGTACTTTCCAACAAACACATTTTAGAGGAAAAGTGAAATTGTTGATAAACATACTCTATTTTATACACAGTTAACTTAGGGGATCTTCCTGAACATCATATTAAGGTCTCTACTATGTATTTGTTGCCCAAATTACACAACGTTTGGCAATCCATTTATTTTGTCTCTAATAAATGTTTCACTACTAAAATTTAAATTTTGGTGACTAGTTTCCCCACATCTTTTTAAAATCTTGTTTTTAATTATTTTAACATGTTTTATGAAAGTATTGGAGTTTATTTTCTTTGGAGTGTTATAAAAACGCTTTATGTGTATATATCTGTTGCAGTAATTACAAGTCTTTTTTTTAAGTGATAAAAAATATGATAAATATACTAATTGGAATTTGGAGGAGATGTTCGAATGCCAATCTTTTCTTATGGAGAACATTTGCGCGCAGTTGTTTTAATGTGTTGGTTTACATATCCGATTGTTCTATTTTCAGAAAAAAGATGAAAATCGAAATTTCTTGCTTTTATTTTCCAGGCTTTTCTACCAAATCCATTATCCCTGAAATGTAAATAAAAAAATCTAAGTACATGTAGTAGCAGTTATCTCAAATTGTGGCCATTGTTTTATCATGTTTAAACATAAAACAACATGATAAAACTTCATTCATTGAGTTTGTAGTCTGTAAAATAAAAATCTCAAAATTGTCTCTTTGTTCTTTAAAATTTTGTTCTAAAAATAGACAATTGAAACAGATCTAGAGACAATATTTTGGCAAATAATTTTACGGAACGAAAACCTATGTATAACGTAAAAGCCCTTTACAATAAGTCCTTTTTTGTTATAATTCTGAAATTATGCTTTTTGAACTATTTTGGGGGACGCTGTTACATCGTCATTTATGAAACTGACCCGTTCAAAGGAAAACGATCTTTAATAAAAAGTAACAGAAGATGAACACTGGCATTTGGGATTTTTCTAGTTTCATAGATTCTACAACATGTCTTTATTCATTTGGATATCAAAACCGGGTTACATTTCTCATGCTTTTCTGCTTGAAGCTCATGAACATTATTCACTTTGTTTCCTGAAATTTGATTAATAGCAACATATATAGATACACTAAGAAATTACTTGTCAACAATATCATTTTTGTTTTGCAGAATAAGAATATGATATGACATCTCGTCAAAAGACAGAGAAAAACAGAAAACTTCTAACGTTTAAATAGAGGGGCGGCCAATTTCAGGGCTTCTAGATAAAAATAATGAGAAGTGTCACGGGGTATGACTATAAACGTCTTGTAGAGGAGAAACTGGCGCTTCTTTTGCTTAAGGTATCAAAGGGTGCTATGTTCAAAAATCTGAAACTAGAGCTCAAAATTTGAAAAAAATGGTAAAAAACCGAGGGGTCGGCCCATTCAAGGGCTTGTAGAAAAAAATAATGAGGGGTGTCACGGGGTATGACTATATATGTTTTAAAGATGAGAAACAGGCGCTTCTTTTGCGCAAGGTATGGAAGGGCGCTATGTTCAAAAATCTGAAACTGGAGCTCAAAATTTGGAAAAAAAATGGTAAAAAACAGGGGGTGGGCCTATTCAAAGGCTTCTAGACAAAAACTATGAGGGTTGTCACGGGGTATGACTATATACGTCTTGAAGAGGAGAAACAGGCACTTCTTTTGCGCAAGGTATTAAAGGGCGCTATGTTCAAAAATCTGAAACTAGAGCCCAAAATTTGAAAAAAATGGTAAATAAATAAGGGGGTCGGCCTATTCCAGGGCTTGAGAAAAATAATGAGGGGTGTCACGGGGTATGACTATATAGGCCTTGTAAAGGAGAAACAGGCGCTTCTTTTGCGCAAGGTATCGAAGGGCGCTATGTTCAAAAATCTGAAACTAGAGCCAAAAATTTGAAGAAAAAAAAATGGTAAAAAAGTAAGGGGGGTCGGCCTATTCCTGGTTTATAATGCGACGAGGAAGACAATAGTACGCTGCTACTACGCACCTGCCGTCCTTTAGTACGACCAAATGGTTGAGACGGAAAAAAGTATTTTGGCATAGAACAGACAACAGCAGAAGTTCACCAACAGGTCTTCAATGCAGTGAGAAATTCCCGCACCTGGAGGCGTCTTCCAGCTGGCCCCTAAACAAATATATATACTAGTTCAGTGATAATGAACGCCATACTAAACTCCAAATTATACACAAGAAACTTTTTAAAAATAATAAAAGACTAACAAAGGCCAGAGGCTCCTGACTTGCGACAGGCGCAAAAATGCGGCGGGGTTAAATATGTTTATTAGATCTCAACCCTCCCCTTATACCTGTAGCCAATGTAGAGAAGTAAACGCATAACAATACGCACATTAAAATTCAGTTTAAGAGAAGTCGGAGTCTGATGTCAGAACATTCATTGTAACCTATGACTGACATTTTTTACAATAAGTTCTTTTAAAATGCGTAATGATGTGTGGTTGTTTATTCTGCATTAGTTAGATGTATAGGGGGAGTTGAAATCTCAAAAACATGTTAAACCCAGCCGCATATTTGTGCCTGTCCCAAGTCAGGAACCTCTGTCAATGGTTAGTATTTAATGTTTTTAAGCTATGGCCATTATGTTTTTCGGTCTGTGCGTCTGTCCGTTCGTTCGTTCATGCGTCGGTCCCGCTTCAGGTTAAAGTTTTAGGCCAATATAGTTGTTTCATGAAGTTGAAGTCCTTGACTCCCTTCTCAAAAATATGCGATCACAAAAATTTCAAACAACTCCAGTGATCTGTCCCAAATGTGTGATGGTAATGTACGATTTCAGCCGGGTTTATTTTGTTGCAAAAAGATTTACCAAAAGTATCGCCATTCAGTTGTCGCCTGTTCATTGTATGCACAATCTAATTTTCAACGACCCGTAGCTTGCTAAATAGCTCGGTGTCCCATACTTTTTTATTATATTTTTGAAAAAAAGCATAGTACAATCTTCACTTTGGCTAAGTATAAGAAAATTCTATCACAAAAAATATATATACCTATGATCTACCTTAACTAGTGAAAGATTAAGAGAAGATCTCAACATTGTTCCAAAATATCACAACCGATACCAGAATATCTCAACATGACATACATTTTGTACTTTATAACATATTCAGCTTAATGAAATTGTATACGTAGATAAAAAGAACAAACTGTAATTTTATGTTACTTTATAAGATTTAGAAAATACCAAATTACTGATATATATTTTATCGCACTGTCATTTTGTCAATAACTGACTGTACTGTTGACAGTCTTACTTTACTGAACATTCTTGCTGTTTACAATTTTCTCTATCTATAATGAAGTTGGCTCAGAAGTTTTAAAGGAAAACATTTTGTAAAAGTTTACAAAAATTTACATAATTTACGAAAATTCGACATTTACCTGCTAGAGAAAAGTCATTCCAATGTCATTTTAAATTATATTGGTCCTTGTTATACACGAGACAAATTCTAATTCAATTATCTATGGCATGAAATTCTCCTATTTTACAAAAAAACTCATTGATTTTCAGTAAATTGACGAAAAGTCGACCTACCCTGTGTTTTTTTTTTTTGGATATTTTGAACCAGAAAAACCCAACAGGAAGTGCCAGAATACTTTTTTTTCCGTCTCAACCATTTGGTTGAGAAGATGGTTTACCAGGCGTGATAGATATCATTAAAAAATAATATATTATCTTTAGGCAATCCTGAAAATGATAGATCGAATTTATTTATTTTACAAAAATTAGTAAAATTATCCTTTTTATGGATTATCAAGTGCCTTATTTGTCTTATATGCACGTCTTCTTTTTAATTAGAAGAAAGATTCTGAAACAGAAAAAAAAGTGAAAAGAAATTAGAAAAAAGTCACAGAAAAGACAATATTTAAACATATAAATATCTAAAACTTGCATCATATAGTATTGTCAATATTCTGCAGGTAAAAGCTGATCAGCCTATATCCTCGTATAAAAAAATGCATTTTTGTTGATATTGAATGAATCATGCTTAAGCATTACCTCGTAGGAACTTAAAAGTCGGACTTTCCATTGGAATTGAGATTAATATATAATCTTGAATTTTTTTTAAAATTTTTCCATAGGTTTACAATATTTGCATAGCCTTTTTGCTCACCTTGGCCCTTTGGCCAAGTGAGCTTTTCTCATCACATCGCGTCCGTCGTCGTCCGTCGTCCGTCGTCGTTAACTTTTACAAAAATCTTCTCCTCTGAAACTACTGGGCCAAATTTAACCATACTTGGCCACAATCATTATTGGGGTATCTAGTTTAAAAAATGTGTACGGTGACCCGGCCAACCAACCAAGATGGTCGTCATGGCTAAAAATAGAACATAGTGGTAAAATGTAGATTCTGGCTTATATCTCTGCAACCAAAGCATTTAGAGCAAATCTGTTTGAGGTTAAATTGTTTATCAGGTCACGATCTATCTGCTCTGAAATTTTCAGACAAATCGGACAACCTGTTGTTGAAATACTGTCCCTGAATACTATTATAGATAGAGATAAACTGTAAACAGCAATAATGTTCAGCAAAGTAAGATCTACAAATAAGACAGCCTGACCAAAATTGTCAGTTGACCCCTTACGGAGTGATTGACCTTTATAGTCAATTTTTAACAATTTTTCTAAAGTTTTAATTATCTTTTAAATAAATCTTCTCCTCTGAAACTACTTAGACTAATTTAACTAAACTTGGCCACAATCATCATTTGGGGTATCTAGTTTTAAAAATGTGTCTGATGACACCGCCCACCAACCAAGATGGCCAACATTACTAAAAATAGATCATAGGGGTAAAATGCAGTTTTTGACTAATTAATATCTCTGAAACCAAGGCATTTAGAGCAAATCTGACAGTGGTATAAATGTTCATTAAGTGAAGATCTTACTGCCCAGAAATTTTTAGACAAATTAGGCAACCTGTTGTTGGGTTGCTGCCTCTGAATTGGTAATTTTAAGAAATTTTTGCAGTTTTTGGTTATTAACTTCAATATTATCTTAGATGATTCAGAAGATAAACTGTAAAAAGCAATTATGTATAGCAAAGTAAGATCTACAAATAAGTCAACTTTACCAAAATGGTCAACTGACACCTTAAGGAGTTATTGCTCTTTATAGTAAAATTTTTATCTTAAACAATTTTCGTAAATTATGTAAATTTTTGTAAACTTTTACAAAATGTTTTCCTTTAAAACTTCTGAGCCAACTTCATTATAGATAGAGAAAATTGTAAACAGCAAGAATGTTCAGTAAAGTAAGACTGACAAACGCATCATCATCACCAAAACACATTTTTATCATTCTATTCTTGTCTATAATTTGTGTCCTTTGTTTAATATGCTGCTTGCACATAGACCAAGGTGATCGACACCGGCTCTTTAGAGCCTCTAGTTGAAATTTGCAAAATTTTATCTAATCCTAACAGCATTTCTATTTTATACGTCTAATATATTTGAAACATTTATCATTTTATTTAATAAATCCAGTTTTTTATCTCTAAAATCTAAAAATCTAAAAATAAGTATTCCAAAAAATTTCTCATATACAGGGGAGGTAATCTCAGTTCAAAAAACAAGAACACCTAAGTTGAAATGGAATACTCGTGCAGATTCGGAAATCTAACTTCGTTCCAGTCAATGATTCACATATTATCGACTTATCCGTAAATCAAGGATTTTTCAATTTAGAATTATTGATTTTTTAACATGAGCAGACGCCAGTTCTAGTACCACGAATATTTTGAAAACAGTAAATTATTTGCTTCCAACAAACAACACATTAAAATATCTTCGCATTACTCGCGTCCGCTCATAGTTAAAAATTGCTCAAACTAATACAAACACTTCTGATTATCATAAACTCTACGTCTTTCAAGAGAAAGAGATATTCTATAATTTTCACACACTTAGAAAGAAAAGAAACATTGACTGTGTTTGTAAGATGCATGGGACACTATACTTTTTAGAAACAATCATTTGTCTTGGTTTCTTTTCTTTCTAAATTCAACGAAAATAGGGGATCAGTTGCAATAACTTATAGTACCTATAATCCCGGTTAGTTTTTAAACAGTTTTAGATAAGAGGGTCGGGCCACCTGACACCCCACTACCTTCCTCGTGATACCCGTCGCAACACGCCTGGTCAGGGACGGAGGAAATAATAAGTCTTCAATCTCCCATACAGACAGAGTTATCGTCCTTTCCACAGATTGGTAAGTCTTAGGTAGCAATTATTACACAGTTAGAAGTTTAGTTTCGCATTTTGGCCATGGTGAAATTTTTAAATATGCAAGTTTTTGTACAATAAAATTGATTTTTTAGATAATTGAAGAATAATTTAGCCTTCTTGGTGTGTTTATATGAACATTTAGATTGTTTTTAACATGTTTTATAGGCCATTTATATGTATGACAGTCCGTATTTTCCTATCCGTACCGTCCATTATAGGTCCATAAATTATTGTAGTGTTTATCAACAAAGATTTTGCGCTCGATCTTTTCAATTCAATTTTATGGAAAAACGAGCAGAAATGCATATGATTTTTTTTGGACAACTTGATAGATAAAAACCAATGGATTCAGGAAAGGTATCACTGTAATTAATTGCAATTTTCCTTTAGGCCAAATTTTGGAGACTTTTGTGACATGTTCATCCCCTTTTTTGCTATATTTTGTATCTAAGAAATGCAGATTGTTGCCATGGTTACACCCAAAAAGGATTATATTTCACCATTATGACCATTAGAAATCAAATCTATGGAAGATTCTGTTTTTATAAATATATACATGCATAACACACATATAAAGCCTTATTTGTTAGACAGGAGGGGAAAGAGGGTGTTTAAAAATTATGAGTGTCAATTTTAAGTTTTTTTCCTAACTGTGTATTGCTACCTCAGGAAGGTTATTCCGAATAATATACGCGACTATATATGGGAAATGAACGACAATAAAATCTGAAAAAAAAATTACAACAATTAAAGTTGACCTATTGCTTATAGTTTAAGAAAAACAGACCTATCCACAAAAACTTAATCCTGAGAAACGAACTGGGAAAATGAGGTCAAGATCAAATAAAACATGCGAGACTGACATGTACATCATAATATATTTCCATACATCAAATAAAGTAGACCTTTAGTTTGCATATAATATTAGAAAAAAAAAGAAGACAAAAACTAACAATATTAAATTTGACCACTAAACCATGAAAATGAGGTCAAGGTCATATGACACCTGCCAGTTGGAAAGGTACACCGTATCATAATTCAATACACCAAGTATAGAAGACCTTTTACATAACAGTTTAAGAAAATCAGACCAAAACTCGAAAACTTAACTATAACCAGTGAACCATGAATATGAGGCAAAGGTCAGATAACACCTCCCAGTTGGACATGTAAATCTTACAATCCCTCCATACACCAAATATACTAGACCTATTGCTTATAGTATCTGAGATATGGACTTCACCACCAAAACTTAACCTTGTTCACTGATCCATCAAATGAGGTCGAGGTCAAGTAAAAACTGTCTGACGGGCATAAGGACCTTGCAAGTACACACATTCATACAAGGCATGCAACATCCAGGCATTTTACCTTCTGAAATATAAAGCTTTGTACACATTGTTTACGCCTCCGCAAGCTAGACAACAAATGGGACCAACATACTAAAACAATAATTTGTATGCATGTTTTTTCACATTTATTCGAAAATTCCAACTCCTTGAAGAACACAACGGTAATATTTCCGCTACCATTTGCACTTTAAATTATACTTGATTGTCTTATGAATTCAAAGTTGATGGCGTTATATCTGTTCGTTCACTTTTCAGCTTTAAGAATATTGTTCTATTGCAAGGATGACTGCTAATTGAATCTGTATTTTCATACAACGTAAATAAATTAGGCTTTAACATTTATTAAATTGAAATACAATGGACACATCGATCATACATTACTGCCAGTGACCTTCAGAAATGTTTCTATCCATACCTTTATAAAAGTAAGGTCACTTTTTTCAATAAAATTTCTACTATAAAGATTTTCATAAACGGAAACAAGATTATCATCTTTCATGTTCATTACAAGATTAAAAAGAGCACCCACTTTTTCGTAAATATCCAGCTCTGCATTAAAATCTCCAGATATTGAATGAATATTTCTCTCTTGTACAACATATGGCACAGAAAAGGCTAGTCTTAAGTCAGACCGATAAAAAAAATATTGTGCTATATAACTTCTCCATATATCGCTAACACGTCCATTTATACTTATCGGTAACGCCATATATTTAAATGCTGACGACGTCCACAACGTGGCTTGCGCATTGAAGGGAGAAAATGTTTGTTTTGGTACAACAAATGGCTTATGTGTTTCTTTAGTTGCTGAAAAGTTAAATGGGACATTTCGGGTAAATCTATAAATAGCATCAACATCCGGTTGTTCGTTAGCAAGACACTGTATTGCACCAACTTTTACGGAAACTTTTGTGTCGCATATCTGTGGTGGTATCGTTTTATTATCTTTGATGGACTCCAAGGGAAAACCTCTAGGCCATACCCGTGTTTCAGATACTCCAAAATAAGGATATGGATTGAATAATTTACTTCCTTTGTCATTACAAACGGTGGCTGATTCTCCTTTGGTTAATCTTTCAATCTCGATTAAATCAAATACTCCATTATTGTCGTCGTCAAAGTCCCAAATATACTTTGCTTTGTGGTGAATAGCGTACATGTATCCGATATTTTTCCTCCCAAAATGTTTTACTGGGATAACCTCTGATAATAACGGATATAAAGTTTTTTGTCTGTTAATCGATAAGTATATAACTCTATTTTTATTTTCGTCGTTTACAACACTTTTTAAATAAGCGTCTTCTGATGGCGTCGTCACATCTGCTACAATTACGACACACCAGGAGGGGCGTTTTGCTATATTTCGTACCGAGTTAGATGGCTGATGAATAGTAGTAACCACAGCCCAATTATCACAGATTTTAGAGTCACTTTCGTTTGAAAATAGTGTGGTCTTCTTATCTATACTAATTTGGGGAACTTTTCTTACCACGTCTCCAGAAAATATAGACCCAGACACACCACTTATAATTGTTCGTTCAGAAACATCATCCATTTTAATGGATTGTTCAACTTTGCTTTTCTCCATAAATGCAAAGTCGTTGTATGATTGTAGAAGTTCCATCATTTCATAGGTCGATTTGTGAAAAACCAACTGTTTGAGACAAAAACCAGGTTTTAAATATTTCTTGTAAATAGCGTGGGAGTTCGCTCCGCACTGTACTATTCTGTCATTGTCAGAAATAAAATTAACCTTATCACTGTATATAGACAGCCATTCTGCAAGGGAAGTATCCCCAAAGTCTATGTCAATTAAGTCCTCTTTATTTTTGCATTTTGCCTGACCACAGTAATGTCTTTTAGAAATACTGGACATAAGATCACGTCCTAAAAATAGAAACATTTCGTCCACTCTGTTGTCCCTATTTATTTGTCTTGATTGTCCATGCCTCCAGCCATAGTACAGATTACTCGACTTTATGCTATCTAGTCTATAGAATACCTGTGGAACACACAAAAATGCATCGTCGTCTATTCTACTTCCAAGGAGAGCATCAGGATATACTGTATGAACATATTTCCACCATATGTACATCTTTTCTCCAAATTTTACCGCTCGTCCATGATTTGTTACATTCAGATATACAATGTCATGATTTAATGCATTTTCTGCAATTGACTCAGAAGATGGCTCGTCTAGTAAAAATTTATAAGTTATTTTAAATGGCAATATATGTTGCATACGAAGCATTGCTTTTATCCAAGTTTTTCTTTGAGTATCTCGAAAACGTTGCTTTCCATTAGCACTTAATATTCCCATCACAATTTGATCACGTTGTTCGTCGATTGGAGATTTGGTTTGTGTAGTATATTGCTCAACAACTCCGTTGTCTAATTTGATTTCTTGTCGTTGAAATATCTGTATATGATTAGTGGGAGAATATATAATATAAAGTAAGAGAAATCCACACATTATATACGGAATCCATATTGTTTGCGCAATTTTCCGACACGTACTTGAGGAACACATTTCTCGAATCATGTTTGGTGGATTGAGGTTTTCCAACAACTGTCCTGTTGTCTGTACGTCTATAAATGAATTAAAAAATGTATTTTTAAATATATTAAATAAATGAGTCCTACCTTATAAAACTATACATGTCTTTATAATCCTTGTCCCATAGTAATATGCTTAACAGAAAAATATTACAGGTTACAAGTTTCGCCTCAAATTTTTTTATTGAATAGGTGCTATTGATTTAAAAAACCAAGTACACTGTTTCTGAAGAATTGATTTTAGTGTACGTCCATATTTTCGGGTTTGGCGTTTAAAAAAAAAAAGAGAAAGAATTCAAAAAGTTGTTCGACACATTAAAAACTATGTCTTCTCGTATTCTCCCGTCTTCAATGTAAAGGATCGTGATTATAAAAAACTATCTAGATTACACATTGATTGAATAGGTTTCGATAATTTATTCTAAACAACTTCATTAAAATGCGAACTACATCATAATTCAAATCAAAATCACTACCTGTAGAAAGGTGGAAGATTCGCGTTACGCTTGATATTCCCTACCACAGAAACAACACAAACATATAAGGATGTTTTCTATATACCATGTTTAATAATGGCAATTTCTAAATGCAAAAATGAAGGTTAACAAACAAGTTTGCTTGTATGAATTGTTCTACATTTGACATCTTGTTGCCTTTTATAATAGCTGACCATGAGAAAAATGTTTTGCTGGTTGTTGAAGTCCGTGTCGTGACCTCTAGTTGCTAATTTCTGTTTTATTTGGTCTCTTGTGGAGAATTGTCTCAATTGCAATCATATCACATCTTCTTATATTTATATATAACTAGAACACACCCGCGAAATCGCGGGCATATACAGCTTGTGAACTGTTGCAGTATAATTTTTTGTAAAAGATATTATGTATGGAGAATTTCATAAAAGGTATCAAAAGCCCTCTCCCTTTTTCCAAAGTCCGATATTTGTTTCCTTTCTTTTAAATTCAATTATTTTCGTGTTTCTGGCCTCAGACCATAATTATTCTTCTCCTTTGCTACAAAGCATCTTTTGGTAAAAGTCAAATTAAATTAAAAATTTGCACCGCTTCAAACATGAAATAAATGTAACTGCTTATATATAGTTATTATTAGTCTAATAAAATATGCTTCTAGGACAATCCATCAGTGCTTTTTCTTTTGAGAGCCTTATTAACATGCCAATGGTAGGATATATTTTTTTGTATAAATGACTAAGACCGTGTAAGGATAATTTGGGGGTGGTCGGAGGGGTTCTGATCCCGAAATCCCGGGCTTAAAAACATAAAATCCCGAGATGCGGAATTTGAAGAAATTCATATGCCGAAATCCCGAAATCGAAAAATATGTTCACGGATATCGTAAGGATCAATCCACAAATCCCGAGCTTATAAACACCCGATCCCGACGTCCCGTAAAAGGTCCTGCCTCCCTCTAATCTCTACCCTACTTAAATTTTTGTCAAAACACTACTTTCACTTTAAACAGTATTTTTTTTATGCCCCATTTATGGGCATCATGTCATCTAGTCTGTCACGCATTCGTGCGTGCGTTCGTTCGTTCGTTCGTTCGTTCGTTCGTTCGTTCGTTCGTTCGTTCGTTCGTTCGTTCGTCCGTCCGTCTGTCCCGCTTCAGGTTAAAGTTTTTGGTCGAGGTAGTTTTTGATGAAGTAAAAGTCCAATCAACTCGAAACTTAATAAATTATATAATAGTGTCGATGTGACATCCGTGTACTATGGACTCTTGTTTCCACATGTTTTTCTTTTTTTTTCCTTCTTTTTTAAATGTATATATGCAACTGGTATGACCCCTTAAAAAGTAAACATTTCAAAGAAAACAGTAGACAGAATACAGAGAGTCTCTGTATATTAAAGTAGTAAAATCGTAGTTTACATGTAGATAAACGCGAAAAATAATTGTCCTCTATAAGGAGGTATAATAGTTGTGGTTCTTGCGATCTAAACACCATAATATGGAGAACGTTCTTATTGGCTTATTTTTTTTTTCATTTTTGTAATCTATCATACGATTGGTTGTACTTGTAAAATTGAGAATGGAAATGGGGAATATGCCAAAGAGACAACAACCCGACCATAGAAAAAAACAACAGCAGAAGGTCACCAACAGGTCTTCAATGTAGGGAGAAATTCCCGCACCCGGAGGCGTCCTTCAACTGGCCCCTAAACAAATATATACTAGTTCAGTGATAATGAACGCCATACTAATTTCCAAATTGTACACAAGAAACTAAAATTAAAATAATACAAGACTAACAAAGGCCAGAGGCTCCTGACTTGGGACAGGCGCAAAAATGCGGCGGGGTTAAACATGTTTGTGAGATCTCAACCCTCCCCCTATACCTCTAGCCAATGTAGAAAAGTAAACGCATAACAATACGCACATTAAAATTCAGTTCAAGAGAAGTCCGAGTCTGATGTCAGAAGATGTAACCAAAGAAAATAAACAAAATGACAATAATACATAAATAACAACAGACTACTAGCAGTTAACTGACATGCCAGCTCCAGACTTCAATTAAACTGACTGAAAGATTATGATTTCATCATATGAACATCAGGCACAATCCTTCCCGTTAGGGGTTTAGTATCATACCATCATAACATATATGAGAAGAACATAACTCGTGTCATGCCAACAACTGGTTTTTGAATAAATG
Organism: Mytilus edulis; assembly: GCF_963676685.1. NCBI lineage: Eukaryota > Metazoa > Mollusca > Bivalvia > Mytilida > Mytilidae > Mytilus > Mytilus edulis. Next base: position 75,696,898 of record NC_092344.1, read on the forward strand.
TGTTTAGTTCCGATGCAAAGACCCTATAAGTGAATCAATATTAACGCCAAAATATGCAATCTTTAATGACCTGACAACAGTATCGTAACTATATCCCTTCTTAATAAGTCTATTCAAAGGTTTTGTTAGTTTTTGTTGCATGTTTCAAACCGGAAGTATTATCTATGACGAAAAGACAGTCTGATGACGGAATCAATATCCGGACTCCTTTTTTGTCGTTTTTCTCCAAAAATAACTCTATCTGATTTATCATAAGAATAGATGACTATGCATGTTACCTATAGAACACAGAGGCATGATGATTAATTTATCGTGGAAGGAAGAGAAGCGACACACAAAATGAGGTCTTCTCGTTGAATAGTATAGATATGTAGAAAGCAGATTTTGTTTTTGTTTCATACGAAAATTCACAATATCAAACTATTTTCGAGACTCACCCCTATATATGATACAAAAGAACTCTGTCAAGTTTTTATCTTTTCATTGATCAGGTGCAGGAATATAGCGATGACTTCAAAGATAGAAAAGTTTATATTTAGCTACGGCAGGCCCCCATAACACTGCATGTCGAATTTGGTTTTAATGCTACCGTTAACTGTATATTTTGCGTATCATCCGAAACATCTGCAATATCAAGACGGATAGCGCAAAACACTATATCTGTCCACAATCACAATCCTAAACGGACTTGAATTATAACCCATTTACACGAATTCGTGAATATTGATGTCATTCGAAATCGGGTTTGAATCTCGCATGCATGGCCATTAGACATGCTTGTGAACAAGATATAACTCCAAAATTATTTCTTTGTTACACTGAAAAATGTTAAATAAAGTTGTGTGATGTATTGAAGAATACATTTACTCAGGGGCAGTGTGGTACGGAGCCCTGTTGGTCTCACACAGATTATAAAGTGTATTTTAAAGTCCTGCGCTGAAGATGTGTAAGGTCTAGCGCTGGAGATGTAAAGTCTAGCGCTAGAGATGTAAAGTCTAGCGCTGGAGATGTAAAGTCCAGCGCTGAAGATGTAAAGTCCAGCGCTGGAGATCTAAAGTCTAGCGCTGGAGATGTAAAGTCAAGCGCTGAAGATGTAAAGTCTAGCGCTGGGGATGTTAAGTCTAGCGCTGGAGATGTGTAAAATCTAGCGCTGGAGATATGCAAAGTCTAGCACTGGAAATGTAAAGTCAAGCGCTGGAGATGTAAAATAAAGCGCTGGAGATGTAAAGTCTAGCGTTGAAGATGTAAAATCAAGTGCTGGAGATGTAAAGTCTGGCGCTGAAGATGTAAAGTCAAGCGCTGGAGATGTAAAGTCAAGCGCTGGAGATGTAAAGTCTAGCGCTGAAGATGTAAAGTCTAGCGCTGAAGATGTAAAATCAAGCGCTGGAGATGTAAAGTCAAGCGCTGGAGATGTAAAATCAAGCACCGGAGATGTAAAGTCTGGCGCTGGATATGTAAAGTCAAGCGCTGGAGATGTGTCTACTTTCAAAATTGTATCTGATGTTCCGGCCTGTCATCCAACATGGCCGCCGTGGCTATCAATAGAACTAAAAACTATAAATGTTTTGCTAAAGAGACTACTTTATGGAACGCCGTAGCTGCCGAATACAAACATATGTTTATATACATGAATGCACATACTTTTCAATGTCTGCACATGTTTTTTTCTATGTATACACATACTTTGCATATATATGAACATAGTTTACTTTATATGCACTTACTTTTTATATATATATGCACATACTTTTCCTACATATGCACATCGTTTACCTTATATGCACATACTTTTCCTACATATGCACATCGTTTACCTTATATGCACATACTTTTCTATATATGCACATACGTCTACTTGTATTTTTGTCCATCTGATGAGTTAAGCCTTTTTCAACTGATTGTTATAGTTCGTTCTTATGTTGTACTGTTATACCACTGTCCCAGGTTAGGGGGAGGGTTGGGATCCCGCTAACATAGTTAACCCCGGCACATTATTTATGTATGTGCCTGTCCCAAGCCAGGAGCCTGTAATTCAGTGGTTGTCATTTGTTTATGTGTTACATATTTGTTTTTCGTTCATTTTTTACATAAATAAGGCCGTTAGTTTTCTCGTTTGAATTGTTTTACATTGTCTTATCGGGGCCTATTATAGCTGACTATGCGGTATGGGCTTTGCTCATTGTTGAAGGCCGTACGGTGACCTATAGTTGTTAATGTCTGTGTCATTTTGGTCTTTTGTGGATAGTTGTCTCATTGGCAATCATACCACATCTTCTTTTTTACATATATGCGCATTTTTTTTTATATATCTATTTGCACATAGTTAATCTAATATGCATATAATTTTTTTTATATATGCACATACTTATTCTACATATGAATGTACAAATATAGTTCTGCATGTGAATACTTTTCTCAGTATACATGAACATAGTTTTTCAACGTGAGAATTACAATTCATATTAATCTTATGATCTGTTGTTTTTTTTTTCAAACTGAACTAAGCCTAAGGGTTCCAATATCATAAAAGGAATGTTTATTAAGAATTTCTTAATGATGTATGTTGTTCAATTAAGCAACTGTTGGAATCATTTTTATATGAATGCAATATTATTTTGGTATGTATGATGGTATGGCGCTGTTGTCTTTATTTATAGTCACTTGGTTTTTATGTCAAAACGTTGAAGGAGTCGATTTGTTTTTATTAAATTTTAACACATGGATTATTACCACTAACGGGTCAAAAGTTGAAAAATGCATTCTTATAAAACTTAATTTAAATTGCCATTTTCTTTACCAAGTTTAATGTGCTTTCAAAGTATTCAGTATAGTCTAACATCTCAAAATGTGAATTGTTTTCTATTATTATGGTGTTATAGAAAGGGACAAAGACGGGGGATTTTTTTTTATGCCATGCCGATAGGCGTATGGAGCATTATACATGTATTACCCTAATCGTCCGTTTTACCGTCCGTCGTTCCATCTTTCCATTTTATTTTGCTGCACTCTAATTCAACTTTGCCTCTACTTAATTTGATAAAGGTCATACACAAAGGTAAAAAAACTATAAAACGCAAAAAATCACCTGCAGTTCTGCTCCTTTATAACTAGGAAAATTTCATTTCTTTTTTTGTTTGTTTTTGCACTCTCACCTTAATCCCCAAATGCTGAAAATGTAGACGCAAAACAAGAAATGCAGAGTAAATCAGACAAATCATAATTTAGAACTGCAGCACGTCATATCATATTTGATATTCACACCTTTTTAAAGCTTTTCAATACGTATACATTTTATTTTTACGGCGTCGGCGTTGGCTTCGCAATGTATTAGTTTGTGATTAGATCTAGTTTATGTTGAATCACAAGTGGTGGTTCAATGATATGTTTTATGCAGTTGTATAAGTATTGGAACATCTCATTTCCATAGATAATATTTGACCCTGTCCCCTCAGTAATTGTCTATTGACTTTGAAAATTTATTGGCATTTGCAAGTCATATTTCTATGGAGGTTATAAGCCCACCCCCTCATCATGGTTCATTGACATTGAAACTTTTACATAGTTTACAAATTTATGTGTGTTTAAAGGGAACGACTTATGATAAGTCCATGGTATTTTGTATGTAGTTGTATATTGGCACATTTCCATGGATATTGTTCAGCCAAGTACTTTCAGTCGTGGTTCATCAACTTTGAATATTTCCATAACTTACATGTTAAAGTATTGCTATTTTGGTTTCAACATTTGCATTGTCAAAATTACAAAAAGGCGTTACATAACCATTTCAGTTTATTTTTTTAATATTTTAAGGAAGTTATATAATATATATTTATATAATTACTTTCGTATACAAAGAGAAAAATTCAAGAGAGATATCATACATTACTCCCACCCGACCCCCAATTTTCAAAAGCTTACAACTTGAAAATGAATACATGATTCTATCAATATTTTTGTCTCTTTAAGATATAATATAAAATTACTTATCAAATTGATAAAATGGCCCAAGGGCCCAGCTTCTTATTACTGCAAACGTAAAACCCTGAATAATTCGAGCAAATATGGCCCCTTTAAATACGTTTGACATATCTACATTTGGATTGTGATTATCATTTTGATAATAGTCATCTTTTGAAAGACATCAAGAAATTCAGTGGGCCATTCTTATACACTCTTTATAGAAAAAAATTGACATTGACCAAATAATTATGAATCATGAAAATGTGCCACATATAGTTGACCTACTGCGTTATTACATCTGAGAAGCGGTACATAATAACTTAATTTTAACATTGATCACTCATAAAAAAGGGAGGAATTCACATGACAAAAAAACTATAACTTTGTTCAACCAGTCGCTGTACCATTCATAATAGGTCAAGTCCAAAGAACATATGACAGACGGAAACTTCGAAACATAAGGCTATTACAAACAAAGTATGAAGCATCCAGGTATTCTATCTTAATACCGAATATAAAGCTCTATAGAAATAGTTTTCGCCATCGCTGGACAGTAATACCTTTGTCTCACTCTATGACATTTTAAATTCACTGTTTATAGATTATTCCAACACCGACAAAGTGCATTCGGCTCTTACTAATGTTTTTACTAATAAAACATAAAACCTGTATCAAAAAAAAAAAAAGTCTGAAAACACGAATTTTGCAAATTTTCAATTTTTCAAGTTATAAAGGGGCATAATTGTCCAAAAAATTACTGCCCAAATTCTAACTCGGCCTAACCTTGTGTGATTATTAACATTGTGTGTGAATTTCAATAATTTTGGGTAAGGCAAATTAACGACAGAGTGCGGAAACCAAACTAAATGCATTACTATAACTTGTGACCCGTTATCACTGAATTTTTGGGACAAAAACCACTGAATTCAACACGCCATTAGTGATAATAATCCTTGTGTTAAAATGTAATACAAACGACTCATACAAAATACAAAGTTATGGCATTAAAACAAGTGACTATAGATGAAGACAACAGCGCCTACCATCATACATGCCAAAATAGTATTGCATTCATATGAAAATGATTTCAAAAGTTGCTTAATTGAACAACATACATCATTAAGAAATTCTTAATTAACCTTCTTTTTATGATATTGGAACCCTTAGGCTTAGTTCAGTTTGAAAAAAACAACAGAAAAGCATAATATGAATTGTAATTCTCACGTTGAAAAACTATGTTCATGTATACTGAGAAAAGTATTCACATGCAGAACTACATTTGTACATTCATATGTAGAATAAGTATGTGCATATATAGAAAAAAAGTATATGCATATGAGGTTAACTATGTTCAAATAGATATATAGAAAAGTATGTGCATATGAGGTAAACGATGTGCATATGTAGGGAAAGTATGTGCATATAAGGTAAACGATGTGCATATGTAGGAAAAGTATGTGCATATAAGGTAAACGATGTGCATATGTAGGAAAAGTATGTGCATATATATATAAAAAGTAAGTGCATATAAAGAAAACTATGTTCATATGTATGCAAAGTTTGTGTATACATAGAAAACAACATGTGCCGACATTGAAAAGTATGTGCATTCATGTATATAAACATATGTTTGTATTCGGCAGCTACGGCGTTCCATAAAGTAGTCTCTTTAGCAAAACAGCGCAGGTCTATAAGAATACGTGCAATTTGTGCGAACAAGTTGCACAACTCGTGCGCAAAAGTTAATAACTCGTGCGCACAAGTTGTGTTACTCGTGCGCACAAGATAGTAACTTGTGCGCGCAAGTTGGTAACTTATGCGCACAAGTTGAAATTTTTTTTTGCATGGCACTCCAGGGCTTCCGTACATTTCAATGAATGAAATGAAATAGCACGGACATAGTTTGTGAAGGATAAATTGTTTTATTTCTGCTTCAGGTAAATTTTAATACTCATATATCTTTACATTTTTTTATTTTAAAAAGCAATACAATATTATATAAATCCCCTTTTTGGAATTTGATTTTTTTTATAGATATAAAACTCTCTGTATGAATATTTGAATTCAGACCATTCAACATTAAATGATTACTTTTTATTGATAAATTTAAATGTATTGCGTTTCTCCGAAAACAACCCTTTGCTTTATATATCAGCAGTCTAACATTGTGCTTTTTTGAGGGAAAGAAAAATAATTCCCTCAAATGTAAGGTATGTAACTTAAATAAATATCATTTTATTTATTCTTACCAATTTTTTTTTTGTGTATTCTATTATGTGTACCATGAGAAAATGCATGAAATTTTGCAAAATTCAAATGTTTTTATTTTAATCTTGCTCTTTCATCTTTTAATTAATCTGTCAAGTAGGCTATTTTCCCAAGGAAAATGCCTTAGGGGATTGTACACTTCGTTAGTGCAGCTTTTAAGAGTTTACTTTCATAATTAACTGACAATGAAAAGTCATTCATGTATTAATAGCATTTCATGGTGCATGAAAGACCATGTACTATGAAAATCAGAGGGCAAAAAAATGACTTTTCATTGGACGAGAAGGGGTGAGTACGTTCTAAAGATTGATAAGAGGATAAGTCTTAAGTAATTAGAACATACTCACCCCTTCTCGTCCAATGAAAAGTCATTTTTTTCCCCTCTAATTTTCATAGTACATGGTTTTCCATGCACTATGAAATGCTATACATGAATGACTTTTCATTGTCAGTTAATTATGAAAGTGAACTCTTAATAACTGCACTAATGAAGTGTACAATCCCCGGAGGCATTTTCCCTGGGAAAAGAGTCTACTGATTAAAGATGAAAGAGCAAAGATTAAAACAAAACATTTTGAATTTTACAAATTTTTATAAATTTTCTTATGGTACACATATATAGAATAAACAAAACAATATGGGGGTAAGGATGTAGGTAAAATAATATTTATTTATTATATACCGGGCATTTGAGGGATTTTTTTTTCTTTCAAGAAAACAATTCCATACTGCTGATATAGAAAGCAAAGGATTCTTTTTCGGAGACACATTAATACATATAAAGTTATCAATAAAAAAGTAAGCATTTAACACTGAATGGTCTGGATTTAAATGCTTATACAGAGTTTTATATTTATAAAAAAAAATCAAAAAGGGGATTTATATAACATTGTGTTGCTTTTTAAAATAAAAAAATCTCAAGATATATAAGTATTAAATTTTACCTGAAGCAGAAGATAAACAATTTATCCATTTATCATCACAAACTATGTCAGTGCTATTTCCTTCCATCCATTGAAATGATGATTACCTATGTTTTACATTTGGTTAATCATAAAAAGTGAACTCTTATTAAGGTTTGAATATTACAATGGGAAAGCTGATTTTGTAAGGTCACTCGAAAGTGTGAATATGTTCTAAATTGGTCAGACAATACTTGGTCATGTTTTATGAAGATTTAAGCCCTCGGCTTCGCCTTGGGCTTAAAACTTCATAAAACATGACCAAGTATTGTCTAACCTATAATTAAAATTAAATCTGTCAAATAAAATTATTCAGACCTTTGCAAGTACATGTATTTATGCCTGAGGGATAAAATGCAATTAATTTGTTTAAGAAAAAAATGGCTTTGAAATGGATATAGGAAGATGTGGTGTGAGTGCCAATGAGACAACTCTCCATCCAAATAACAATTTATAAAAGTAAACCATTATAGGTCAATGTACGGCCTTCAACACGGAGCCTTGGCTCACACCGAACAAAAAGCTATAAAGGGCCCCAAAATTACGGTTTTAATTACTAGTGTAACACCATTCAAACGGGAAAACCAACGGTCTAATCTATATAAAAAACGAGAAACGAGAAACACGTATAAATTACAAAAACAAACGACAACTACTGTACATCAGATTCCTGACTTAGGACACGTGCAAAAATTTGCATCGGGATTAAACGTTTTAATGATACCAAACCTCCCTTTTTCTGAAACAATAGCATAACATCACAACATAGAAAACCACACGATAAAATATCAATTGGAAGGCTTAACTCAATCAAAAAACGTAAATTAACAACTTGAAAATGATCCACTAAAATATGGGGCTGTAACGTTATAACCTACTATATGTAAACTTTTAATTTATTTAATTCAATATTAAACACACGATAAGGAGAGAGTATACTACGAAAAACATATTTTAGTGAGACAGATAAGCACAGTTAGGACAGAAAAGCTACTAGAATTATAATATAGTCTAGTGAGATCAGTCATAGAATACTGTAGCCCATCATGGCCAATAGCAGAACCAAATGACCTAAAAAAATTTGACAGAGTGTAGAAAAAAAAACATTATTTCAATACATGGGTATACCTATAACATCTGACAGACAAGCATTCGAAGTTAAAGGCAAGGAGTAAAGGTTGGAACAAATACCCATAAAATATATAGCAAAGATTCAATCAAAATCTTCACAAAAACCCATCAAACAGCAACTTGTGAACAATGAAGATCAGAACACCTAGGGTAAATACAAAAATCTATGATCAAAGCCTTAAGCTAAGCAGCAGACATGGACAAACAACATTTTAACATATTCGCCCAACTGAAAACTGGCTACACAGAACTAAAAGAAACGAGTAGACCATATCAGCACAATAGATTCTGCTACTGTGGAGCACACGGAAACTCATCACTTTCTCTTTGAGTGTCCTTGTTATGAGAACAAACAAGTAAATATGTTCCATCATAAATCAAGAGGTCGGGATCCGAAACCTGAATTAAGTGACAATTCTCACTAGGGTCGAAGGCGAGAACATCGAAGAGACGAAAGCCAAACTACTAACAGTGGTAAATTATATCTACAGAACTGGCAGATTTGATACTGCAGTTTCTCGATCCCATCTTAACCAGCGCATAACCTTATTTCATAGTGCACACTAGTCATTGTTGGGCCCTTTATATCTTGCTGTTGAAGGCCGTTTTCTGACCTATAATGGTTTACTTTAGACAAAATTGTGACTTGGATGGAGAGTTGCTTCATTGGAAATCATACCACATCTTCTTATATCTATATATCATACATATTTAATACATATACCTTTTAAGAATATTTTGATGATTGGGAAATGAAAATATACACATACAAAACAAAAGTTTTAATTTTTAAAGAATCTAGGACAGAAAGATACAGGACAACAAGTCAGGGACAAAAATTCAGGAACAAAAAGTCACAGAACAAAAAAGTCACAATTCAGTTTTGAGAATTTTTCTTGGAACAAGAAAACAATAATTTCAAAAAAATTTCTTGAACTTTGTAATTTAAATTTATTCAAAAAATATCAAAGTGTCTTGGTACTTTAAAAATGGCTACTTTAAGCAAAGAAATATAACATTTGCATGATTAAAATTTAATAAATTTTCATTTATCACGGCTAATGAACAATTTTCTAAACTTAAAAATGAAAATATGTAATAAAAGAAAATATTTCAAGATCTTTCTCTTATATTCAAACAAGTGTCAACAGTTTGCTTGTGACTTTTTGTCGTATCAAATTTGTGACTTCAATATTGATGTCCTGTGACTTTTTGTCCTGCGACTTTCCGTTCGTTTACCTTTTTTAAAGTATCCGAATGCCAACAAATCTAAATGACAAGTTAACTGTAAAGTGTCACGATATTGAAATTGTTTTTTTAAAAGGATAAATAATAAGGTGATTGTCCAAAAGTGGAATCTTTTGGTCAAATAAAGATATCTACAGGAAAAAGCCACATAAGCTATGTATAGTGTATAACTAAATGTAGACAAAGTGGATATCATATATACAAAATATTTCTAATAAGTGTGGTATGTCTAATACCGGTACATATGAAATGCACAGTTTGCCGAAAAGTAGCTTTCAAAAATAAATTATATGTTTTCGTTTTTTAATAGAATTTATAATTTGAAATATACTTTTCATTTTCACCTAGTAATTTCGTTTATAAAGTGTACACATATAGATGTGGTAGTCACCATTTGCAGATTGAGTTTGGAAGGTTGAATGGTTTACCGAGAGAAGACAGAGGTCGTCTCTATGACACACACGACATTGGTGACAAGTGCTATTACATTATCTATATTAAGAGGTGATAGAGTATTGTCAACTTTACATTATGAATTATAATAGAACATTTGAGTTAGGATGAAATTATTACAAAAATACTGGTCAAACCCTCATACTAATAAATTTGATCAATTGTTTAACTCATCAAATAAATTAAGATTAGAAAAATTATCTATCAAAGTTATAAATGTGATAATCAGTCCACCAAGACGATTGAACATGCATGAAATTATTGTACCTCATAGTTATGTTTGTATATGCTCTTTTTAACTACAGGATGCAATTGCAGTTTTATGAGAAATAAAGTGATTCATTCAAGAGTCTAGTGACAGATTACCATATCCGGAGAAACTGTTACACCCTGTTTTGTTGGTTCTGGTATCAATGTTTAATATATTTTGTAGTGATTATTATTCTAAATTGCTATTTTATATTTTTGTTATTTTCAACAAATCAAACATCACAAAAAAGCCCGAATCAACTCGACCCCTACCACAACCTCTGAAATATCAACAAGACAGTGATACACATAAGGAAATGAAGTTACCCGGAATAGATCGATAGATTATCTTCTTCAGCGATGCGTCAATAGTATATCGTGTGTATTATTCGTATCACTGGTCCCAGAACGTCATGCTTGTTTAATATTGATGCATTTAGGCTGTTCTTTTACTAAATTATAATCCTGATACCTTTGATAACTATTTGCACATAACGTAATAGGTGTTGGCACATATCGTAATTGATGTTTGGACATAATGTAATAGGCATTTGAACATAACGTTATAGGTGTTTGCACATACTATAA